>NW_025958319.1:0-48797 GCF_023159225.1 Perognathus longimembris pacificus | reverse complement strand
AAATCAAAAATAAAAATAAGTGGAAAAGGCGAGAGTGCGCGAGCACACAGGAGCAAAGACAAGCAGTGCAGCTTGATGCGTAGTAAAGAAAATAATAAATACACAACTGGTCGACCTCATTAGAAATAAAAACCCAAAAGATTAGATAGACAAACAAACAAACACATAAATGTGGAGAGAAGGGCAGTTTGCGCAGGAGCAAAGGTAAACAGCAGACAGACCTGAATCCTTATCTTTACAAGGTCGACCTCAGAACTTTGTGCAGTTTGTCTCGGTGACGGATAATGGAAGGAAGGGCAGGCAACTGGTCGACTTCATTTAAATAAACAAATAAAAAATAAGATAAACTCTCAGGAATAGATAAATAATAACAAAAAAATTGTAAAGTGGAGAAAGCGAGAGCGCGCGAATGCACTCAAGCAAACACAAACAGCACAGCACGATGCGTATTTTTTTTAAAAATTGACAAAATAAATCAAAAATAAATCAAAAATAAAAATAAGTGGAAAAGGCGAGAGTGCGCGAGCACACAGGAGCAAAGACAAGCAGCGCAGCTTGATGCGTAGTAAAAAAAATAATAAATAGACAACTGGTCGACCTCATTAGAAATAAAAACACAAAAGATTAGATAGACAAACAAACAAACACATAAATGTGGAGAGAAGGGCAGTGCGCGCAGGAGCAAAGGTAAACAGCAGACAGACCTGAATCCTTATCTTTACAAGGTCGACCTCAGAACTTTGTTCAGTTTGTCTCGGTGACGGATAATGGAAGGAAGGGCAGGCAACTGGTCGATTTCATTTAAATAAACAAATAAAAAATAAGATAAACTCTCAGGAATAGATAAATAATAACAAAAAAATTGTAAAGTGGAGAAAGCGAGAGCGCGCGAATGCACTCAAGCAAACACAAACAGCACAGCACGATGCGTATTTTTTTTTAAAATTGACAAAATAAATCAAAAATAAATCAAAAATAAAAATAAGTGGAAAAGGGCTGGGGATGTAGCCTAGTGGCAAGAGTGCCTGCCTCGGATACACGAGGCCCTAGGTTCGATTCCCCAGCACCACATATACAGAAAACGGCCAGAGCGGCGCTGTGGCTCAAGTGGCAGAGTGCTAGCCTTGAGCGGGAAAAACCCAGGGACGGTGCTCCGGCCCTGAGTCCAAGGCCCAGGACTGGCCAAAAAAAAACAAAAACAAAAACAAAAATAAGTGGAAAAGGCGAGAGTGCGCGAGCACACAGGAGCAAAGACAAGCAGCGCAGCTTGATGCGTAGTAAAAAAAATAATAAATAGACAACTGGTCCACCTCATTAGAAATAAAAACCCAAAAGATTAGATAGACAAACAAACACATAAATGTGGAGAGAAGGGCAGTGCGCGCAGGAGCAAATGTAAACAGCAGACAGACCTGAATCCTTATCTTTACAAGGTCGACCTCAGAACTTTGTTCAGTTTGTCTCGGTGACGGATAATGGAAGGAAGGGCAGGCAACTGGTCGATTTCATTTAAATAAACAAATAAAAAATAAGATAAACTCTCAGGAATAGATAAATAATAACAAAAAAATTGTAAAGTGCACAAAGCGAGAGCGCGCGAATGCACTCAAGCAAACACAAACAGCACAGCACGATGCGTATTTTTTTTTAAAATTGACAAAATAAATCAAAAATAAATCAAAAATAAAAATAAGTGGAAAAGGGCTGGGGATGTAGCCTAGTGGCAAGAGTGCCTGCCTCGGATACACGAGGCCCTAGGTTCGATTCCCCAGCACCACATATACAGAAAACGGCCAGAAGCGGCGCTGTGGCTCAAGTGGCAGAGTGCTAGCCTTGAGCGGGAAGAACCCAGGGACGGTGCTCCGGCCCTGAGTCTAAGGCCCAGGACTGGCCAAAAAAAAAAAAAACAAAAAAAACAAAAATAAGTGGAAAAGGCGAGAGTGCGCGAGCACACAGGAGCAAAGACAAGCAGCGCAGCTTGATGCGTAGTAAAAAAAATAATAAATAGACAACTGGTCGACCTCATTAGAAATAAAAACACAAAAGATTAGATAGACAAACAAACAAACACATAAATGTGGAGAGAAGAGCAGTGCGCGCAGGAGCAAAGGTAAACAGCAGACAGACCTGAATCCTTATCTTTACAAGGTCGACCTCAGAACTTTGTTCAGTTTGTCTCGGTGACGGATAATGGAAGGAAGGGCAGGCAACTGGTCGACTTCATTTAAACAAACAAATAAAAAATAAGATAAACTCTCAGGAATAGATAAATAATAACAAAAAAATTGTAAAGTGGAGAAAGCGAGAGCGCGCGAATGCACTCAAGCAAACACAAACAGCACAGCACGATGCGTATTTTTTTTTAAATTGACAAAATAAATCAAAAATAAATCAAAAATAAAAATAAGTGGAAAAGGCGAGAGTGCGCGAGCACACAGGAGCAAAGACAAGCAGTGCAGCTTGATGCGTAGTAAAGAAAATAATAAATACACAACTGGTCGACCTCATTAGAAATAAAAACCCAAAAGATTAGATAGACAAACAAACAAACACATAAATGTGGAGAGAAGGGCAGTTTGCGCAGGAGCAAAGGTAAACAGCAGACAGACCTGAATCCTTATCTTTACAAGGTCGACCTCAGAACTTTGTTCAGTTTGTCTCGGTGACGGATAATGGAAGGAAGGGCAGGCAACTGGTCGACTTCATTTAAATAAACAAATAAAAAATAAGATAAACTCTCAGGAATAGATAAATAATAACAAAAAAATTGTAAAGTGGAGAAAGCGAGAGCGCGCGAATGCACTCAAGCAAACACAAACAGCACAGCACGATGCGTATTTTTTTTAAAAATTGACAAAATAAATCAAAAATAAATCAAAAATAAAAATAAGTGGAAAAGGCGAGAGTGCGCGAGCACACAGGAGCAAAGACAAGCAGCGCAGCTTGATGCGTAGTAAAAAAAATAATAAATAGACAACTGGTCGACCTCATTAGAAATAAAAACACAAAAGATTAGATAGACAAACAAACAAACACATAAATGTGGAGAGAAGGGCAGTGCGCGCAGGAGCAAAGGTAAACAGCAGACAGACCTGAATCCTTATCTTTACAAGGTCGACCTCAGAACTTTGTTCAGTTTGTCTCGGTGACGAATAATGGAAGGAAGGGCAGGCAACTGGTCGACTTCATTTAAATAAACAAATAAAAAATAAGATAAACTCTCAGGAATAGATAAATAATAACAAAAAAATTGTAAAGTGGAGAAAGCGAGAGCGCGCGAATGCACTCAAGCAAACACAAACAGCACAGCACGATGCGTATTTTTTTTTAAAATTGACAAAATAAATCAAAAATAAATCAAAAATAAAAATAAGTGGAAAAGGCGAGAGTGCGCGAGCACACAGGAGCAAAGACAAGCAGCGCAGCTTGATGCGTAGTAAAAAAAATAATAAATAGACAACTGGTCGACCTCATTAGAAATAAAAACCCAAAAGATTAGATAGACAAACAAACAAACACATAAATGTGGAGAGAAGGGCAGTGCGCGCAGGAGCAAAGGTAAACAGCAGACAGACCTGAATCCTTATCTTTACAAGGTCGACCTCAGAACTTTGTTCAGTTTGACTCGGTGACGGATAATGGAAGGAAGGTCAGGCAACTGGTCAACTTCATTTAAATAAACAAATAAAAAATAAGATAAACTCTCAGGAATAGATAAATAATAACAAAAAAATTGTAAAGTGGAGAAAGCGAGAGCGCGCGAATGCACTCAAGCAAACACAAACAGCACAGCACGATGCGTATTTTTTTTAAAAATTGACAAAATAAATCAAAAATAAATCAAAAATAAAAATAAGTGGAAAAGGCGAGAGTGCGCGAGCACACAGGAGCAAAGACAAGCAGCGCAGCTTGATGCGTAGTAAAAAAAATAATAAATAGACAACTGGTCGACCTCATTAGAAATAAAAACCCAAAAGATTATATAGACAAAGAAACAAACACATAAATGTGGAGAGAAGGGCAGTGCGCGCAGGAGCAAAGGTAAACAGCAGACAGACCTGAATCCTTATCTTTACAAGGTCGACCTCAGAACTTTGTTCAGTTTGTCTCGGTGACGGATAATGGAAGGAAGGGCAGGCAACTGGTCGATTTCATTTAAATAAACAAATAAAAAATAAGATAATCTCTCAGGAATAGATAAATAATAACAAAAAAATTGTAAAGTGGAGAAAGCGAGAGCGCGCGAATGCACTCAAGCAAACACAAACAGCACAGCACGATGCGTATTTTTTTTTAAAATTGACAAAATAAATCAAAAATAAATCAAAAATAAAAATAAGTGGAAAAGGGCTGGGGATGTAGCCTAGTGGCAAGAGTGCCTGCCTCGGATACACGAGGCCCTAGGTTCGATTCCCCAGCACCACATATACAGAAAACGGCCAGAGCGGCGCTGTGGCTCAAGTGGCAGAGTGCTAGCCTTGAGCGGGAAAAACCCAGGGACGGTGCTCCGGCCCTGAGTCCAAGGCCCAGGACTGGCCAAAAAAAAAAAAAAAACAAAAACAAAAATAAGTGGAAAAGGCGAGAGTGCGCGAGCACACAGGAGCAAAGACAAGCAGCGCAGCTTGATGCGTAGTAAAAAAAATAATAAATAGACAACTGGTCCACCTCATTAGAAATAAAAACCCAAAAGATTAGATAGACAAACAAACACATAAATGTGGAGAGAAGGGCAGTGCGCGCAGGAGCAAATGTAAACAGCAGACAGACCTGAATCCTTATCTTTACAAGGTCGACCTCAGAACTTTGTTCAGTTTGTCTCGGTGACGGATAATGGAAGGAAGGGCAGGCAACTGGTCGACTTCATTTAAATAAACAAATAAAAAATAAGATAAACTCTCAGGAATAGATAAATAATAACAAAAAAATTGTAAAGTGCACAAAGCGAGAGCGCGCGAATGCACTCAAGCAAACACAAACAGCACAGCACGATGCGTATTTTTTTTTAAAATTGACAAAATAAATCAAAAATAAATCAAAAATAAAAATAAGTGGAAAAGGGCTGGGGATGTAGCCTAGTGGCAAGAGTGCCTGCCTCGGATACACGAGGCCCTAGGTTCGATTCCCCAGCACCACATATACAGAAAACGGCCAGAAGCGGCGCTGTGGCTCAAGTGGCAGAGTGCTAGCCTTGAGCGGGAAGAACCCAGGGACGGTGCTCCGGCCCTGAGTCTAAGGCCCAGGACTGGCCAAAAAAAAAAAAAAACAAAAACAAAAATAAGTGGAAAAGGCGAGAGTGCGCGAGCACACAGGAGCAAAGACAAGCAGCGCAGCTTGATGCGTAGTAAAAAAAATAATAAATAGACAACTGGTCGACCTCATTAGAAATAAAAACCCAAAAGATTAGATAGACAAACAAACAAACACATAAATGTGGAGAGAAGGGCAGTGCGCGCAGGAGCAAATGTAAACAGCAGACAGACCTGAATCCTTATCTTTACAAGGTCGACCTCAGAACTTTGTTCAGTTTGTCTCGGTGACGGATAATGGAAGGAAGGGCAGGCAACTGGTCGATTTCATTTAAATAAACAAATAAAAAATAAGATAAACTCTCAGGAATAGATAAATAATAACAAAAAAATTGTAAAGTGCACAAAGCGAGAGCGCGCGAATGCACTCAAGCAAACACAAACAGCACAGCACGATGCGTATTTTTTTTTAAAATTGACAAAATAAATCAAAAATAAATCAAAAATAAAAATAAGTGGAAAAGGGCTGGGGATGTAGCCTAGTGGCAAGAGTGCCTGCCTCGGATACACGAGGCCCTAGGTTCGATTCCCCAGCACCACATATACAGAAAACGGCCAGAAGCGGCGCTGTGGCTCAAGTGGCAGAGTGCTAGCCTTGAGCGGGAAGAACCCAGGGACGGTGCTCCGGCCCTGAGTCTAAGGCCCAGGACTGGCCAAAAAAAAAAAAAAACAAAAAAAACAAAAATAAGTGGAAAAGGCGAGAGTGCGCGAGCACACAGGAGCAAAGACAAGCAGCGCAGCTTGATGCGTAGTAAAAAAAATAATAAATAGACAACTGGTCGACCTCATTAGAAATAAAAACACAAAAGATTAGATAGACAAACAAACAAACACATAAATGTGGAGAGAAGGGCAGTGCGCGCAGGAGCAAAGGTAAACAGCAGACAGACCTGAATCCTTATCTTTACAAGGTCGACCTCAGAACTTTGTTCAGTTTGTCTCGGTGACGGATAATGGAAGCAAGGGCAGGCAACTGGTCGACTTCATTTAAATAAACAAATAAAAAATAAGATAAACTCTCAGGAATAGATAAATAATAACAAAAAAATTGTAAAGTGGAGAAAGCGAAAGCGCGCGAATGCACTCAAGCAAACACAAACAGCACAGCACGATGCGTATTTTTTTTTAAATTGACAAAATAAATCAAAAATAAATCAAAAATAAAAGTAAGTGGAAAAGGCGAGAGTGCGCGAGCACACAGGAGCAAAGACAAGCAGTGCAGCTTGATGCGTAGTAAAGAAAATAATAAATAGACAACTGGTCGACCTCATTAGAAATAAAAACCCAAAAGATTAGATAGACAAACAAACAAACACATAAATGTGGAGAGAAGGGCAGTTTGCGCAGGAGCAAAGGTAAACAGCAGACAGACCTGAATCCTTATCTTTACAAGGTCGACCTCAGAACTTTGTTCAGTTTGTCTCGGGGACGGATAATGGAAGGAAGGGCAGGCAACTGGTCGACTTCATTTAAATAAACAAATAAAAAATAAGATAAACTCTCAGGAATAGATAAATAATAACAAAAAAATTGTAAAGTGGAGAAAGCGAGAGCGCGCGAATGCACTCAAGCAAACACAAACAGCACAGCACCATGCGTATTTTTTTTAAAAATTGACAAAATAAATCAAAAATAAATCAAAAATAAAAATAAGTAGAAAAGGCGAGAGTGCGCGAGCACACAGGAGCAAAGACAAGCAGCGCAGCTTGATGCGTAGTAAAAAAAATAATAAATAGACAACTGGTCGACCTCATTAGAAATAAAAACACAAAAGATTAGATAGACAAACAAACAAACACATAAATGTGGAGAGAAGGGCAGTGCGCGCAGGAGCAAAGGTAAACAGCAGACAGACCTGAATCCTTATCTTTACAAGGTCGACCTCAGAACTTTGTTCAGTTTGTCTCGGTGACGGATAATGGAAGGAAGGGCAGGCAACTGGTCGACTTCATTTAAGTAAACAAATAAAAAATAAGATAAACTCTCAGGAATAGATAAATAATAACAAAAAAATTGTAAAGTGCACAAAGCGAGAGCGCGCGAATGCACTCAAGCAAACACAAACAGCACAGCACGATGCGTATTTTTTTTTAAAATTGACAAAATAAATCAAAAATAAATCAAAAATAAAAATAAGTGGAAAAGGGCTGGGGATGTAGCCTAGTGGCAAGAGTGCCTGCCTCGGATACACGAGGCCCTAGGTTCGATTCCCCAGCACCACATATACAGAAAACGGCCAGAAGCGGCGCTGTGGCTCAAGTGGCAGAGTGCTAGCCTTGAGCGGGAAGAACCCAGGGACGGTGCTCCGGCCCTGAGTCTAAGGCCCAGGACTGGCCAAAAAAAAAAAAAAAAAACAAAAAAACAAAAATAAGTGGAAAAGGCGAGAGTGCGCGAGCACACAGGAGCAAAGACAAGCAGCGCAGCTTGATGCGTAGTAAAAAAAATAATAAATAGACAACTGGTCGACCTCATTAGAAATAAAAACACAAAAGATTAGATAGACAAACAAACAAACACATAAATGTGGAGAGAAGGGCAGTGCGCGCAGGAGCAAAGGTAAACAGCAGACAGACCTGAATCCTTATCTTTACAAGGTCGACCTCAGAACTTTGTTCAGTTTGTCTCGGTGACGGATAATGGAAGGAAGGGCAGGCAACTGGTCGACTTCATTTAAATAAACAAATAAAAAATAAGATAAACTCTCAGGAATAGATAAATAATAACAAAAAAATTGTAAAGTGGAGAAAGCGAGAGCGCGCGAATGCACTCAAGCAAACACAAACAGCACAGCACGATGCGTATTTTTTTTAAATTGACAAAATAAATCAAAAATAAATCAAAAATAAAAATAATTGGAAAAGGCGAGAGTGCGCGAGCACACAGGAGCAAAGACAAGCAGTGCAGCTTGATGCGTAGTAAAGAAAATAATAAATAGACAACTGGTCGACCTCATTAGAAATAAAAACCCAAAAGATTAGATAGACAAACAAACAAACACATAAATGTGGAGAGAAGGGCAGTTTGCGCAGGAGCAAAGGTAAACAGCAGACAGACCTGAATCCTTATCTTTACAAGGTCGACCTCAGAACTTTGTTCAGTTTGTCTCGGTGACGGATAATGGAAGGAAGGGCAGGCAACTGGTCGACTTCATTTAAATAAACAAATAAAAAATAAGATAAACTCTCAGGAATAGATAAATAATAACAAAAAAATTGTAAAGTGGAGAAAGCGAGAGCGCGCGAATGCACTCAAGCAAACACAAACAGCACAGCACGATGCGTATTTTTTTTTAAATTGACAAAATAAATCAAAAATAAATCAAAAATAAAAATAAGTGGAAAAGGCGAGAGTGCGCGATCACACAGGAGCAAAGACAATCAGCGCAGCTTGATGCGTAGTAAAAAAAAATAATAAATAGACAACTGGTCGACCTCATTAGAAATAAAAACCCAAAAGATTAGATAGACAAACAAACAAATCATAAATGTGGAGAGAAGGGCAGTGCCCGCAGGAGCAAAGGTAAACAGCAGACAGACCTGAATCCTTATCATTACAAGGTCGACCTCAGAACTTTGTTCAGTTTGTCTCGGTGACGGATAATGGAAGGAAGGGCAGGCAACTGGTCGACTTCATTTAAATAAACAAATAAAAAATAAGATAAACTCTCAGGAATAGATAAATAATAACAAAAAAAATTGTAAAGTGGAGAAAGCGAGAGAGCGCGAATGCACACAAGCAAACACAAACAACACAGCACGATGCGTATTTTTTTTAAATTGACAAAATAAATCAAAAATAAATCAAAAATAAAAATAAGTGGAAAAGGCGAGAGTGCGCGAGCACACAGGAGCAAAGACAAGAAGCGCAGCTTGATGCGTAGTAAAAAAAATAATAAATAGACAACTGGTCGACCTCATTAGAAATAAAAACCCAAAAGATTAGATAGACAAACCAACAAACACATAAATGTGGAGAGAAGGGCAGTGCGGGCAGGAGCAAAGGTAAACAGCAGACAGTCCTGAATCCTTATCTTTACAAGGTCGACCTCAGAACTTTGTTCAGTTTGTCTCGGTGACGGATAATGGAAGGAAGGGCAGGCAACTGGTCGACTTCATTTAAATAAACAAATAAAAATAATATAAACTCTCAGGAATAGATAAATAATAACAAAAAAATTGTAAAGTGGAGAAAGCGAGAGCGCGCGAATGCACTCAAGCAAACACAAACTGCACAGCACGATGCGTATTTTTTTTTAAATTGACAAAATAAATCAAAAATAAATCAAAAATAAAAATAAGTGGAAAAGGCGAGAGTGCGCGAGCACACAGGAGCAAAGACAAGCAGCGCAGCTTGATGCGTAGTAAAAAAAATAATAAATAGACAACTGGTCGACCTCATTAGAAATAAAAACCCAAAAGATTAGATAGACAAACATACAAACACATAAATGTGGAGAGAAGGGCAGTGCGGGCAGGAGCAAAGGTAAACAGCAGACAGACCTGAATCCTTATCTTTACAAGGTAGACCTCAAAACGTTGTTCACTTTGTCTCGGTGACGGATAATGGAAGGAAGGGCAGGCAACTGGTCGACTTCATTTAAATAAACAAATAAAAAATAAGATAAACTCTCAGGAATAGATAAATAATAACAAAAAAATTGTAAAGTGGAGAAAGCGAGAGCGCGCGAATGCACTCAAGCAAACACAAACAGCACAGCACGATGCGTATTTTTTTTAAATTGACAAAATAAATCAAAAATAAATCAAAAATAAAAATAAGTGGAAAAGGCGAGAGTGCGCGAGCACACAGGATCAAAGACAAGCAGCGAAGCTTGATGCGTAGTAAAAAAAATAATAAATAGACAACTGGTCGACCTCATTAGAAATAAAAACCCAAAAGATTAGATAGACAAACAAACAAACACATAAATGTGGAGAGAAGGGCAGTGCGCGCAGGAGCAAAGGTAAACAGCAGACAGACCTGAATCCTTATCTTTACAAGGTCGACCTCAGAACTTTGTTCAGTTTGTCTCGGTGACGGATAATGGAAGGAAGGGCAGGCAACTGGTCGATTTCATTTAAATAAACAAATAAAAAATAAGATAAACTCTCAGGAATAGATAAATAATAACAAAAAAATTGTAAAGTGCACAAAGCGAGAGCGCGCGAATGCACTCAAGCAAACACAAACAGCACAGCACGATGCGTATTTTTTTTTAAAATTGACGAAATAAATCAAAAATAAATCAAAAATAAAAATAAGTGGAAAAGGGCTGGGGATGTAGCCTAGTGGCAAGAGTGCCTGCCTCGGATACACGAGGCCCTAGGTTCGATTCCCCAGCACCACATATACAGAAAACGGCCAGAAGCGGCGCTGTGGCTCAAGTGGCAGAGTGCTAGCCTTGAGCGGGAAGAACCCAGGGACGGTGCTCCGGCCCTGAGTCTAAGGCCCAGGACTGGCCAAAAAAAAAAAAAAAAACAAAAAAACAAAAATAAGTGGAAAAGGCGAGAGTGCGCGAGCACACAGGAGCAAAGACAAGCAGCGCAGCTTGATGCGTAGTAAAAAAAATAATAAATAGACAACTGGTCGACCTCATTAGAAATAAAAACACAAAAGATTAGATAGACAAACAAACAAACACATAAATGTGGAGAGAAGGGCAGTGCGCGCAGGAGCAAAGGTAAACAGCAGACAGACCTGAATCCTTATCTTTACAAGGTCGACCTCAGAACTTTGTTAAGTTTGTCTCGGTGACGGATAATGGAAGGAAGGGCAGGCAACTGGTCTACTTCATTTAAATAAACAAATATAAAATAAGATAAACTCTCAGGAATAGATAAATAATAACAAAAAAATTGTAAAGTGGAGAAAGCGAGAGCGCGCGAATGCACTCAAGCAAACACAAACAGCACAGCACGATGCGTATTTTTTTTTAAATTGAGAAAATAAATCAAAAATGAATCAAAAATGAAAATAAGTGGAAAAGGCGAGAGTGCGCGAGCACACAGGAGCAAAGACAAGCAGCCCAGCTTGATGCGTAGTAAAAAAAATAATAGTCAACTGGTCGACCTCACTAGAAATAAAAACCCAAAAGATTAGATAGACAAACAAACAAACACATAAATGTGGAGAGAAGGGCAGTGCGCGCAGGAGCAAAGGTAAACAGCAGACAGACCTGAATCCTTATCTTTACAAGGTCGACCTCAGAACTTTGTTCAGTTTGTCTCGGTGACGGATAATGGAAGGAAGGGCAGGCAACTGGTCTACTTCATTTAAATAAACAAATAAAAAATAAGATAAACTCTCAGGAATAGATAAAAAATAACAAAAAAATTGTAAAGTGGAGAAAGCGAGAGCGCGCGAATGCACTCAAGCAAACACAAACAGCACAGCACGATGCGTATTTTTTTTAAAAATTGACAAAATAAATCAAAAATAAATCAAAAATAAAAATAAGTGGAAAAGGCGAGAGTGCGCGAGCACACAGGAGCAAAGACAAGCAGCGCAGCTTGATGCGTAGTAAAAAAAATAATAAATAGACAACTGGTCGACCTCATTAGAAATAAAAACCCAAAAGATTATATAGACAAACAAACAAACACATAAATGTGGAGAGAAGGGCAGTGCGCGCAGGAGCAAAGGTAAACAGCAGACAGACCTGAATCCTTATCTTTACAAGGTCGACCTCAAAACTTTGTTCAGTTTGTCTCGGTGACGGATAATGGAAGGAAGGGCAGGCAACTGGTCGATTTCATTTAAATAAACAAATAAAAAATAAGATAAACTCTCAGGAATAGATAAATAATAACAAAAAAATTGTAAAGTGGAGAAAGCGAGAACGCGCGAATGCACTCAAGCAAACACAAACAGCACAGCACGATGCGTATTTTTTTTTTAAATTGACAAAATAAATCAAAAATAAATCAAAAATAAAAATAAGTGGAAAAGGGCTGGGGATGTAGCCTAGTGGCAAGAGTGCCTGCCTCGGATACACGAGGCCCTAGGTTCGATTCCCCAGCACCACATATACAGAAAACGGCCAGAGCGGCGCTGTGGCTCAAGTGGCAGAGTGCTAGCCTTGAGCGGGAAAAACCCAGGGACGGTGCTCCGGCCCTGAGTCCAAGGCCCAGGACTGGCCAAAAAAAAAAAAAAAACAAAAACAAAAATAAGTGGAAAAGGCGAGAGTGCGCGAGCACACAGGAGCAAAGACAAGCAGCGCAGCTTGATGCGTAGTAAAAAAAATAATAAATAGACAACTGGTCCACCTCATTAGAAATAAAAACCCAAAAGATTAGATAGACAAACAAACACATAAATGTGGAGAGAAGGGCAGTGCGCGCAGGAGCAAATGTAAACAGCAGACAGACCTGAATCCTTATCTTTACAAGGTCGACCTCAGAACTTTGTTCAGTTTGTCTCGGTGACGGATAATGGAAGGAAGGGCAGGCAACTGGTCGACTTCATTTAAATAAACAAATAAAAAATAAGATAAACTCTCAGGAATAGATAAATAATAACAAAAAAATTGTAAAGTGCACAAAGCGAGAGCGCGCGAATGCACTCAAGCAAACACAAACAGCACAGCACGATGCGTATGTTTTTTTAAAATTGACAAAATAAATCAAAAATAAATCAAAAATAAAAATAAGTGGAAAAGGGCTGGGGATGTAGCCTAGTGGCAAGAGTGCCTGCCTCGGATACACGAGGCCCTAGGTTCGATTCCCCAGCACCACATATACAGAAAACGGCCAGAAGCGCCGCTGTGGCTCAAGTGGCAGAGTGCTAGCCTTGAGCGGGAAGAACCCAGGGACGGTGCTCCGGCCCTGAGTCTAAGGCCCAGGACTGGCCAAAAAAAAAAAAAAACAAAAACAAAAATAAGTGGAAAAGGCGAGAGTGCGCGAGCACACAGGAGCAAAGACAAGCAGCGCAGCTTGATGCGTAGTAAAAAAAATAATAAATAGACAACTGGTCGACCTCATTAGAAATAAAAACCCAAAAGATTAGATAGACAAACAAACAAACACATAAATGTGGAGAGAAGGGCAGTGCGCGCAGGAGCAAATGTAAACAGCAGACAGACCTGAATCCTTATCTTTACAAGGTCGACCTCAGAACTTTGTTCAGTTTGTCTCGGTGACGGATAATGGAAGGAAGGGCAGGCAACTGGTCGATTTCATTTAAATAAACAAATAAAAAATAAGATAAACTCTCAGGAATAGATAAATAATAACAAAAAAATTGTAAAGTGCACAAAGCGAGAGCGCGCGAATGCACTCAAGCAAACACAAACAGCACAGCACGATGCGTATTTTTTTTTAAAATTGACAAAATAAATCAAAAATAAATCAAAAATAAAAATAAGTGGAAAAGGGCTGGGGATGTAGCCTAGTGGCAAGAGTGCCTGCCTCGGATACACGAGGCCCTAGGTTCGATTCCCCAGCACCACATATACAGAAAACGGCCAGAAGCGGCGCTGTGGCTCAAGTGGCAGAGTGCTAGCCTTGAGCGGGAAGAACCCAGGGACGGTGCTCCGGCCCTGAGTCTAAGGCCCAGGACTGGCCAAAAAAAAAAAAAAAACAAAAAAACAAAAATAAGTGGAAAAGGCGAGAGTGCGCGAGCACACAGGAGCAAAGACAAGCAGCGCAGCTTGATGCGTAGTAAAAAAAATAATAAATAGACAACTGGTCGACCTCATTAGAAATAAAAACACAAAAGATTTGATAGACAAACAAACAAACACATAAATGTGGAGAGAAGGGCAGTGCGCGCAGGAGCAAAGGTAAACAGCAGACAGACCTGAATCCTTATCTTTACAAGGTCGACCTCAGAACTTTGTTCAGTTTGTCTCGGTGACGGATAATGGAAGGAAGGGCAGGCAACTGGTCGACTTCATTTAAATAAACAAATAAAAAATAAGATAAACTCTCAGGAATAGATAAATAATAACAAAAAAATTGTAAAGTGGAGAAAGCGAGAGCGCGCGAATGCACTCAAGCAAACACAAACAGCACAGCACGATGCGTATTTTTTTTTAAATTGACAAAATAAATCAAAAATAAATCAAAAATAAAAATAATTGGAAAAGGCGAGAGTGCGCGAGCACACAGGAGCAAAGACAAGCAGTGCAGCTTGATGCGTAGTAAAGAAAATAATAAATAGACAACTGGTCGACCTCATTAGAAATAAAAACCCAAAAGATTAGATAGACAAACAAACAAACACATAAATGTGGAGAGAAGGGCAGTTTGCGCAGGAGCAAAGGTAAACAGCAGACAGACCTGAATCCTTATCTTTACAAGGTCGACCTCAGAACTTTGTTCAGTTTGTCTCGGTGACGGATAATGGAAGGAAGGGCAGGCAACTGGTCGACTTCATTTAAATAAACAAATAAAAAATAAGATAAACTCTCAGGAATAGATAAATAATAACAAAAAAATTGTAAAGTGGAGAAAGCGAGAGCGCGCGAATGCACTCAAGCAAACACAAACAGCACAGCACGATGCGTATTTTTTTTTAAATTGACAAAATAAATCAAAAATAAATCAAAAATAAAAATAAGTGGAAAAGGCGAGAGTGCGCGATCACACAGGAGCAAAGACAATCAGCGCAGCTTGATGCGTAGTAAAAAAAAATAATAAATAGACAACTGGTCGACCTCATTAGAAATAAAAACCCAAAAGATTAGATAGACAAACAAACAAATCATAAATGTGGAGAGAAGGGCAGTGCCCGCAGGAGCAAAGGTAAACAGCAGACAGACCTGAATCCTTATCATTACAAGGTCGACCTCAGAACTTTGTTCAGTTTGTCTCGGTGACGGATAATGGAAGGAAGGGCAGGCAACTGGTCGACTTCATTTAAATAAACAAATAAAAAATAAGATAAACTCTCAGGAATAGATAAATAATAACAAAAAAAATTGTAAAGTGGAGAAAGCGAGAGAGCGCGAATGCACACAAGCAAACACAAACAACACAGCACGATGCGTATTTTTTTTAAATTGACAAAATAAATCAAAAATAAATCAAAAATAAAAATAAGTGGAAAAGGCGAGAGTGCGCGAGCACACAGGAGCAAAGACAAGAAGCGCAGCTTGATGCGTAGTAAAAAAAATAATAAATAGACAACTGGTCGACCTCATTAGAAATAAAAACCCAAAAGATTAGATAGACAAACCAACAAACACATAAATGTGGAGAGAAGGGCAGTGCGGGCAGGAGCAAAGGTAAACAGCAGACAGTCCTGAATCCTTATCTTTACAAGGTCGACCTCAGAACTTTGTTCAGTTTGTCTCGGTGACGGATAATGGAAGGAAGGGCAGGCAACTGGTCGACTTCATTTAAATAAACAAATAAAAATAATATAAACTCTCAGGAATAGATAAATAATAACAAAAAAATTGTAAAGTGGAGAAAGCGAGAGCGCGCGAATGCACTCAAGCAAACACAAACTGCACAGCACGATGCGTATTTTTTTTTAAATTGACAAAATAAATCAAAAATAAATCAAAAATAAAAATAAGTGGAAAAGGCGAGAGTGCGCGAGCACACAGGAGCAAAGACAAGCAGCGCAGCTTGATGCGTAGTAAAAAAAATAATAAATAGACAACTGGTCGACCTCATTAGAAATAAAAACCCAAAAGATTAGATAGACAAACATACAAACACATAAATGTGGAGAGAAGGGCAGTGCGGGCAGGAGCAAAGGTAAACAGCAGACAGACCTGAATCCTTATCTTTACAAGGTAGACCTCAAAACGTTGTTCACTTTGTCTCGGTGACGGATAATGGAAGGAAGGGCAGGCAACTGGTCGACTTCATTTAAATAAACAAATAAAAAATAAGATAAACTCTCAGGAATAGATAAATAATAACAAAAAAATTGTAAAGTGGAGAAAGCGAGAGCGCGCGAATGCACTCAAGCAAACACAAACAGCACAGCACGATGCGTATTTTTTTTAAATTGACAAAATAAATCAAAAATAAATCAAAAATAAAAATAAGTGGAAAAGGCGAGAGTGCGCGAGCACACAGGATCAAAGACAAGCAGCGAAGCTTGATGCGTAGTAAAAAAAATAATAAATAGACAACTGGTCGACCTCATTAGAAATAAAAACCCAAAAGATTAGATAGACAAACAAACAAACACATAAATGTGGAGAGAAGGGCAGTGCGCGCAGGAGCAAAGGTAAACAGCAGACAGACCTGAATCCTTATCTTTACAAGGTCGACCTCAGAACTTTGTTCAGTTTGTCTCGGTGACGGATAATGGAAGGAAGGGCAGGCAACTGGTCGACTTCATTTAAATAAACAAATAAAAAATAAGATAAACTCTCAGGAATAGATAAATAATAACAAAAAATTGTAAAGTGGAGAAAGCGAGAGCGCGCGAATGCACTCAAGCAAACACAAACAGCACAGCACGATGCGTATTTTTTTTAAAAATTGACAAAATAAATCAAAAATAAATCAAAAATAAAAATAAGTAGAAAAGGCGAGAGTGCGCGAGCACACAGGAGCAAAGACAAGCAGCGCAGCTTGATGTGTAGTAAAAAAAATAATAAATAGACAACTGGTCGACCTCATTAGAAATAAAAACACAAAAGATTAGATAGACAAACAAACAAACACATAAATGTGGAGAGAAGGGCAGTGCGCGCAGGAGCAAAGGTAAACAGCAGACAGACCTGAATCCTTATCTTTACAAGGTCGACCTCAGAACTTTGTTCAGTTTGTCTCGGTGACGGATAATGGAAGGAAGGGCAGGCAACTGGTCGACTTCATTTAAATAAACAAATAAAAAATAAGATAAACTCTCAGGAATAGATAAATAATAACAAAAAATTGTAAAGTGGAGAAAGCGAGAGCGCGCGAATGCACTCAAGCAAACACAAACAGCACAGCACGATCCGTATTTTTTTTTAAAATTGACAAAATAAATCAAAAATAAATAAAAAATAAAAATAAGTGGAAAAGGCGAGAGTGCGCGAGCACACAGGAGAAAAGACAAGCAGCGCAGCTTGATGCGTAGTAAAAAAAATAATAAATAGACAACTGGTCGACCTCATTAGAAATAAAAACCCAAAAGATTAGATAGACAAACAAACAAACACTTAAATGTGGAGAGAAGGGCAGTGTGCGCAGGAGCAAAGGTAAACAGCAGACAGACCTGAATCCTTATCTTTACAAGGTCGACCTCAGAACTTTGTTCAGTTTGTCTCGGTGACGGATAATGGAAGGAAGGGCAGGCAACTGGTCGACTTCATTTAAATAAACAAATAAAAAATAAGATAAACTCTCAGGAATAGATAAATAATAACAAAAAAATTGTAAAGTGGAGAAAGCGAGAGCGCGCGAATGCACTCAAGCAAACACAAACAGCACAGCACGATGCGTATTTTTTTATATTGACAAAATAAATCAAAAATAAATCAAAAATAACAATATGTGGAAAAGGCGAGAGTGCGCGAGCACACAGGTGCAAAGACAAGCAGCGCAGCTTGATGCGTAGTAAAAAAAATAATAAATAGACAACTGGTCGACCTCATTAGAAATAAAAACCCAAAAGATTAGATAGACAAACAAACAAACACTTAAATGTGGAGAGAAGGGCAGTGTGCCCAGGAGCAAAGGTAAACAGCAGACAGACCTGAATCCTTATCTTTACAAGGTCGACCTCAGAACTTTGTTCAGTTTGTCTCGGTGACGGATAATGGAAGGAAGGGCAGGCAACTGGTCGACTTCATTTAAATAAACAAATAAAAAATAAGATAAACTCTCAGGAATAGATAAATAATAACAAAAAAATTGTAAAGTGGAGAAAGCGAGAGCGCGCGAATGCACTCAAGCAAACACAAACAGCACAGCACGATGCGTATTTTTTTTTGAAATTGAGAAAATAAATCAAAAATGAATCAAAAATGAAAATAATTGGAAAAGGCGAGAGTGCGCGAGCACACAGGAGCAAAGACAAGCAGCCCAGCTTGATGCGTAGTAAAAAAAATAATAAATAGTCAACTGGTCGACCTCACTAGAAATAAAAACCCAAAAGATTAGATAGACAAACAAACAAACACATAAATGTGGAGAGAAGGGCAGTGCGCGCAGGAGCAAAGGTAAACAGCAGACAGACCTGAATCCTTATCTTTACAAGGTCGACCTCAGAACTTTGTTCAGTTTGTCTCGGTGACGGATAATGGAAGGAAGGGCAGGCAACTGGTCGACTTCATTTAAATAAACAAATAAAAAATAAGATAAACTCTCAGGAATAGATAAATAATAACCAAAAAATTGTAAAGTGGAGAAAGCGAGAGCGCGCGAATGCACTCAAGCAAACACAAACAGCACAGCACGATGCGTATTTTTTTTATATTGACAAAATAAATCAAAAATAAATCAAAAATAACAATAAGTGGAAAAGGCGAGAGTGTGCGAGCACACAGGAGCAAAGACAAGCAGCGCATCTTGATGCGCAGCAAAAAAAATAATAAATACACAACTGGTCGACCTCATTAGAAATAAAAACCCAAAAGATTAGATAGACAAACAAACACATAAATGTGGAGAGAAGGGCAGTGCGCTCAGGAGCAAAGGTAAACAGCAGACAGACCTGAATCCTTATCTTTACAAGGTCGACCTCAGAACTTTGTTCAGTTTGTCTCGGTGACGGATAATGGAAGGAAGGGCAGGCAACTGGTCGATTTCATTTAAATAAACAAATAAAAAATAAGATAAACTCTCAGGAATAGATAAATAATAACAAAAAAATTGTAAAGTGGAGAAAGCGAGAGCGCGCGAATGCACTCAAGCAAACACAAACAGCACAGCACGATGCGTATTTTTTTTTAAAATTGACAAAATAAATCAAAAATAAATCAAAAATAAAAATAAGTGGAAAAGGGCTGGGGATGTAGCCTAGTGGCAAGAGTGCCTGCCTCGGATACACGAGGCCCTAGGTTCGATTCCCCAGCACCACATATACAGAAAACGGCCAGAGCGGCGCTGTGGCTCAAGTGGCAGAGTGCTAGCCTTGAGCGGGAAAAACCCAGGGACGGTGCTCCGGCCCTGAGTCCAAGGCCCAGGACTGGCCAAAAAAAAAAAAAACAAAAACAAAAATAAGTGGAAAAGGCGAGAGTGCGCGAGCACACAGGAGCAAAGACAAGCAGCGCAGCTTGATGCGTAGTAAAAAAAATAATAAATAGACAACTGGTCCACCTCATTAGAAATAAAAACCCAAAAGATTAGATAGACAAACAAACACATAAATGTGGAGAGAAGGGCAGTGCGCGCAGGAGCAAATGTAAACAGCAGACAGACCTGAATCCTTATCTTTACAAGGTCGACCTCAGAACTTTGTTCAGTTTGTCTCGGTGACGGATAATGGAAGGAAGGGCAGGCAACTGGTCGACTTCATTTAAATAAACAAATAAAAAATAAGATAAACTCTCAGGAATAGATAAATAATAACAAAAAAATTGTAAAGTGGAGAAAGCGAGAGCGCGCGAATGCACTCAAGCAAACACAAACAGCACAGCACGATGCGTATTTTTTCTTAAAATTGACAAAATAAATCAAAAATAAATCAAAAATAAAAATAAGTGGAAAAGGGCTGGGGATGTAGCCTAGTGGCAAGAGTGCCTGCCTCGGATACACGAGGCCCTAGGTTCGATTCCCCAGCACCACATATACAGAAAACGGCCAGAAGCGCCGCTGTGGCTCAAGTGGCAGAGTGCTAGCCTTGAGCGGGAAGAACCCAGGGACGGTGCTCCGGCCCTGAGTCTAAGGCCCAGGACTGGCCAAAAAAAAAAAAAAAAAACAAAAACAAAAATAAGTGGAAAAGGCGAGAGTGCGCGAGCACACAGGAGCAAAGACAAGCAGCGCAGCTTGATGCGTAGTAAAAAAAATAATAAATAGACAACTGGTCGACCTCATTAGAAATAAAAACCCAAAAGATTAGATAGACAAACAAACAAACACATAAATGTGGAGAGAAGGGCAGTGCGCGCAGGAGCAAATGTAAACAGCAGACAGACCTGAACCCTTATCTTTACAAGGTCGACCTCAGAACTTTGTTCAGTTTGTCTCGGTGACGGATAATGGAAGGAAGGGCAGGCAACTGGTCGATTTCATTTAAATAAACAAATAAAAAATAAGATAAACTCTCAGGAATAGATAAATAATAACAAAAAAATTGTAAAGTGCACAAAGCGAGAGCGTGCGAATGCACTCAAGCAAACACAAACAGCACAGCACGATGCGTATTTTTTTTAAAAATTGACAAAATAAATCAAAAATAAATCAAAAATAAAAATAAGTGGAAAAGGGCTGGGGATGTAGCCTAGTGGCAAGAGTGCCTGCCTCGGATACACGAGGCCCTAGGTTCGATTCCCCAGCACCACATATACAGAAAACGGCCAGAAGCGGCGCGGTGGCTCAAGTGGCAGAGTGCTAGCCTTGAGCGGGAAGAACCCAGGGACGGTGCTCCGGCCCTGAGTCTAAGGCCCAGGACTGGCCAAAAAAAAAAAAAAAAAAAAAAACAAAAATAAGTGGAAAAGGCGAGAGTGCGCGAGCACACAGGAGCAAAGACAAGCAGCGCAGCTTGATGCGTAGTAAAAAAAATAATAAATAGACAACTGGTCGACCTCATTAGAAATAAAAACACAAAAGATTAGATAGACAAACAAACAAACACATAAATGTGGAGAGAAGGGCAGTGCGCGCAGGAGCAAAGGTAAACAGCAGACAGACCTGAATCCTTATCTTTACAAGGTCGACCTCAGAACTTTGTTCAGTTTGTCTCGGTGACGGATAATGGAAGGAAGGGCAGGCAACTGGTCGACTTCATTTAAATAAACAAATAAAAAATAAGATAAACTCTCAGGAATAGATAAATAATAACAAAAAAATTGTAAGGTGGAGAAAGCGAGAGCACGCGAATGCACTCAAGCAAACACAAACGGCACAGCACGATGCGTATTTTTTTTAAAAATTGACAAAATAAATCAAAAATAAATCAAAAATAAAAATAAGTGGAAAAGGCGATAGTGCGCGAGCACACAGGAGCAAAGACAAGCAGCGCAGCTTGATGCGTAGTAAAAAAAATAATAAATAGACAACTGGTCGACCTCATTAGAAATAAAAACCCAAAAGATTATATAGACAAACAAACAAACACATAAATGTGGAGAGAAGGGCAGTGCGCGCAGGAGCAAAGGTAAACAGCAGACAGACCTGAATCCTTATCTTTACAAGGTCGACCTCAGAACTTTGTTCAGTTTGTCTCGGTGACGGATAATGGAAGGAAGGGCAGGCAACTGGTCGACTTCATTTAAATAAACAAATAAAAAATAATATAAACTCTCAGGAGTAGATAAATAATAACAAAAAAATTGTAAAGTGGAGAAAGCGAGAGCGCGCAAATGCACTCAAGCAAACACAAACAGCACAGCACGATGCGTATTTTTTTTAAAATTGACAAAATAAATCAAAAATAAATCAAAAATAAAAATAAGTGGAAAAGGCGAGTGTGCGCGAGCACACAGGAGCAAAGACAAGCAGCGCAGCTTGATGCGTAGTAAAAAAAATAATAAATAGACAACTGGTCGACCTCATTAGAAATAAAAACACAAAAGATTAGATAGACAAACAAACAAACACATAAATGTGGAGAGAAGGGCAGTGCGCGCAGGAGCAAAGGTAAACAGCAGACAGACCTGAATCCTTATCTTTACAAGGTCGACCTCAGAACTTTGTTCAGTTTGTCTCGGTGACGGATAATGGAAGGAAGGGCAGGCAACTGGTCAACTTCATTTAAATAAACAAATAAAAAATAAGATAAACTCTCAGGAATAGATAAATAATAACAAAAAAATTGTAAAGTGGAGAAAGCTAGAGCGCGCGAATGCACTCAAGCAAACACAAACAGCACAGCACGATGCGTATTTTTTTAAAAAATTGACAAAATAAATCAAAAATAAATCAAAAATAAAAATAAGTGGAAAAGGCGAGAGTGCGCGAGCACACAGGAGCAAAGACAAGCAGCGCAGCTTGATGCGTAGTAAAAAAAATAATAAATAGACAACTGGTCGACCTCATTAGAAATAAAAACACAAAAGATTAGATAGACAAACAAACAAACACATAAATGTGGAGAGAAGGTCAGTGCGCGCAGGAGCAAAGGTAAACAGCAGAGAGACCTGAATCCTTATCTTTACAAGGTCGACCTCAGAACTTTGTTCAGTTTGTCTCGGTGACGGATAATGGAAGGAAGGGCAGGCAACTGGTCGACTTCATTTAAATAAACAAATAAAAAATAAGATAAACTCTCAGGAATAGATAAATAATAACAAAAAAATTGTAAAGTGGAGAAAGCGAGAGCGCGCGAATGCACTCAAGCAAACACAAACAGCACAGCACGATGCGTATTTTTTTTAAAAATAGACAAAATAAATAAAAAATAAATCAAATATAAAAATAAGTGGAAAAGGCGAGAGTGCGCGAGCACACAGGAGCAAAGAGAAGCAGCGCAGCTTGATGCGTAGTAAAAAAAATAATAAATAGACAACTGGTCGACCTCATTAGAAATAAAAACCCAAAAGATTAGATAGACAAACAAACAAACACATAAATGTGGAGAGAAGGGCAGTGCGCGCAGGAGCAAAGGTAAATAGCAGACAGACCTGAATCCTTATCTTTACAAGGTCGACCTCAGAACTTTGTTCAGTTTGTCTCGGTGACGGATAATGGAAGGAAGGGCAGGCAACTGGTCGACTTCATTTAAATAAACAAATAAAAAATAAGATAAACTCTCAGGAATAGATAAATAATAACAAAAAATTGTAAAGTGGAGAAAGCGAGAGCGCGCGAATGCACTCAAGCAAACACAAACAGCACAGCACGATGCGTATTGTTTTTTCAAAATTGACAAAATACATCAAAAATAAAAATAAGTGGAAAAGGCGAGAGTGCGCGAGCACACAGGAGCAAAGACAAGCAGCGCAGCTTGATGCGTAGTAAAAAAAATAATAAATAGAAACCTGGTCGACCTCATTAGAAATAAAAACCCAAAAGATTAGATAGACAAACAAACAAACACATAAATGTGGAGAGAAGGGCAGTGCGCGCAGGAGCAAAGGTAAACAGCAGACAGACCTGAATCCTTATCTTTACAAGGTCGACCTCAGAACTTTGTTCAGTTTGTCTCGGTGACGGATAATGGAAGGAAGGGCAGGCAACTGGTCAACTTCATTTAAATAAACAAATAAAAAATAAGATAAACTCTCAGGAATAGATAAATAATAACAAAAAAATTGTAAAGTGGAGAAAGCGAGAGCGCGCGAATGCACTCAAGCAAACACAAACAGCACAGCACGATGCGTATTTTTTTTAAAAATTGACAAAATAAATCAAAAATAAATCAAATATAAAAATAAGTGGAAAAGGAGAGAGTGCGCGGGCACACAGGAGCAAAGACAAGCAGCGCAGCTTGATGCGTAGTAAAAAAAATAATAAATAGACAACTGGTCGACCTCATTAGAAATAAAAACACAAAAGATTAGATAGACAAACAAACAAACACATAAATGTGGAGAGAAGGGCAGTGCGCGCAGGAGCAAAGGTAAACAGCAGACAGACCTGAATCCTTATCTTTACAAGGTCGACCTCAGAACTTTGTTCAGTTTGTCTCGGTGACGAATAATGGAAGGAAGGGCAGGCAACTGGTCGACTTCATTTAAATAAACAAATAAAAATTAAGATAAACTCTCAGGAATAGATAAATAATAACAAAAAAATTGTAAAGTGGAGAAAGCGAGAGCGCGCGAATGCACTCAAGCAAACACAAACAGCACAGCACGATGCGTATTTTTTTTTAAAATTGACAAAATAAATCAAAAATAAATCAAAAATAAAAATATGTGGAAAAGGCGGAGTGCGCGAGCACACAGGAGCAAAGACAAGCAGCGCAGCTTGATGCGTAGTAAAAAAAATAATAAATAGACAACTGGTCGACCTCATTAGAAATAAAAACCCAAAAGATTAGATAGACAAACAAACAAACACATAAATGTGGAGAGAAGGGCAGTGCGCGCAGGAGCAAAGGTAAACAGCAGACAGACCTGAATCCTTATCTTTACAAGGTCGACCTCAGAACTTTGCTCAGTTTGTCTCGGTGACGGATAATGGAAGGAAGGGCAGGCAACTGGTCGACTTCTTTTAAATAAAAAAATAAAAAATAAGATAAACTCTCAGGAATAGATAAATAATAACAAAAAAATTGTAAAGTGGAGAAAGCGAGAGCGCGCGAATGCACTCAAGCAAACACAAACAGCACAGCACGATGCGTATTTTTTTAAAAATTGACAAAATAAATCAAAAATAAATCAAAAATAAAAATAAGTGGAAAAGGCGAGAGTGCGCGAGCACACAGGAGCAAAGACAAGCAGCGCAGCCTGATGCGTAGTAAAAAAAATAATAAATAGACAACTGGTCGACCTCATTAGAAATAAAAACCCAAAAGATTAGATAGACAAACAAACAAACACATAAATGTGGAGAGAAGGGCAGTGCGCGCAGGAGCAAAGGTAAACAGCAGACAGACCTGAATCCTTATCTTTACAAGGTCGACCTCAGAACTTTGTTCAGTTTGTCTCGGTGACGGATAATGGAAGGAAGGGCAGGCAACTGGTCAACTTCATTTAAATAAACAAATAAAAAATAAGATAAACTCTCAGGAATAGATAAATAATAACAAAAAAATTGTAAAGTGGAGAAAGCGAGAGCGCGCGAATGCACTCAAGCAAACACAAACAGCACAGCACGATGCGTATTTTTTTTAAAAATTGACAAAATAAATCAAAAATAAATCAAAAATAAAAATAAGTGGAAAAGGCTAGAGTGCGCGAGCACACAGGAGCAAAGACAAGCAGCGCAGCCTGATGCGTAGTAAAAAAAATAATAAATAGACAACTGGTCGACCTCATTAGAAATAAAAACCCAAAAGATTATATAGACAAACAAACAAACACATAAATGTGTAGAGAAGGGCAGTGCGCGCAGGAGCAAAGGTAAACAGCAGACAGACCTGAATCCTTATCTTTACAAGGTCGACCTCAGAACTTTGTTCAGTTTGTCTCGGTGACGGATAATGGAAGGAAGGGCAGGCAACTGGTCGACTTCATTTAAATAAACAAATAAAAAATAAGATAAACTCTCAGGAATAGATAAATAATAACAAAAAAATTGTAAAGTTTAGAAAGCGAGAGCGCGCGAATGCACTCAAGCAAACACAAACAGCACAGCACGATGCGTATTTTTTTTAAAAATTGACAAAATAAATCAAAAATAAATCAAAAATAAAAATAAGTGGAAAAGGCGAGAGTGCGCGAGCACACAGGAGCAAAGACAAGCAGCGCAGCTTGATGCGTAGTAAAAAAAAATAATAAATAGACAACTGGTCGACCTCATTAGAAATAAAAACACAAAAGATTAGATAGACAAACAAACAAACACATAAATGTGGAGAGAAGGGCAGTGCGCGCAGGAGCAAAGGTAAACAGCAGACAGACCTGAATCCTTATCTTTACAAGGTCGACCTCAGAACTTTGTTCAGTTTGTCTCGGTGACGGATAATGGAAGGAAGGGCAGGCAACTGGTCGACTTCATTTAAATAAACAAATAAAAAATAAGATAAACTCTCAGGAATAGATAAATAATAACAAAAAAATTGTAAAGTGGAGAAAGCGAGAGCGCGCGAATGCACTCAAGCAAACAGAAACAGCACAGCACGATGCGTAAATTTTTTTTAAATTGACAAAATAAATAAAAAATAAATCAAAACTAAAAATAAGTGGAAAAGGCGAGAGTGCGCGAGCACACAGGAGCAAAGACAAGCAGCGCAGCTTGATGCGTAGTAAAAAAAATAATAAATAGACAACGGGTCGACCTCATTAGAAATAAAAACCCAAAAGATTAGATAGACAAACAAACTAACACATAAATGTGGAGAGAAGGACAGTGCACGCAGGAGCAAAGGTAAACAGAAGACAGACCTGAATCCTTATCTTTACAAGGTCGAGCTAAGTACTTTGTTCAGTTTGTCTCGGTGACGGATAATGGAAGGAAGGGCAGGCAACTGGTCGACTTCATTTAAATAAACAAATAAAAAATAATATAAACTCTCAGGAATAGATAAATAATAACAAAAAAATTGTAAAGTGGAGAAAGCGAGAGCGCGCAAATGCACTCAAGCAAACACAAACAGCACAGCACGATGCGTATTTTTTTTAAAATTGACAAAATAAATCAAAAATAAAAATAAGTGGAAAAGGCGAGAGTGCGCGAGCACACAAGAGCAAAGAGAAGCAGCGCAGCTTGATGCGTAGTAAAAAAAATAATAAATAGACAACTGGTCGACCTCATTAGAAATAAAAACCCAAAAGATTAGATAGACAAACAAACAAACACATAAATGTGGAGAGAAGGGCAGTGCGCGCAGGAGCAAAGGTAAATAGCAGACAGACCTGAATCCTTATCTTTACAAGGTCGACCTCAGAACTTTGTTCAGTTTGTCTCGGTGACGGATAATGGAAGGAAGGGCAGGCAACTGGTCGACTTCATTTAAATAAACAAATAAAAAATAAGATAAACTCTCAGGAATAGATAAATAATAACAAAAAATTGTAAAGTGGAGAAAGCGAGAGCGCGCGAATGCACTCAAGCAAACACAAACAGCACAGCACGATGCGTATTGTTTTTTAAAATTGACAAAATACATCAAAAATAAAAATAAGTGGAAAAGGCGAGAGTGCGCGAGCACACAGGAGCAAAGACAAGCAGCGCAGCTTGATGCGTAGTAAAAAAAATAATAAATAGAAACCTGGTCGACCTCATTAGAAATAAAAACCCAAAAGATTAGATAGACAAACAAACAAACACATAAATGTGGAGAGAAGGGCAGTGCGCGCAGGAGCAAAGGTAAACAGCAGACAGACCTGAATCCTTATCTTTACAAGGTCGACCTCAGAACTTTGTTCAGTTTGTCTCGGTGACGGATAATGGAAGGAAGGGCAGGCAACTGGTCAACTTCATTTAAATAAACAAATAAAAAATAAGATAAACTCTCAGGAATAGATAAATAATAACAAAAAAATTGTAAAGTGGAGAAAGCGAGAGCGCGCGAATGCACTCAAGCAAACACAAACAGCACAGCACGATGCGTATTTTTTTAAAAAATTGACAAAATAAATCAAAAATAAATCAAAAATAAAAATAAGTGGAAAAGGAGAGAGTGCGCGGGCACACAGGAGCAAAGACAAGCAGCGCAGCTTGATGCGTAGTAAAAAAAATAATAAATAGAAAACTGGTCGACCTCATTAGAAATAAAAACCCAAAAGATTAGATAGACAAACAAACAAACACATAAATGTGGAGAGAAGGGCAGTGCGCGCAGGAGCAAAGGTAAACAGCAGACAGACCTGAATCCTTATCTTTACAAGGTCGACCTCAGAACTTTGTTCAGTTTGTCTCGGTGACGGATAATGGAAGGAAGGGCAGGCAACTGGTCAACTTCATTTAAATAAACAAATAAAAAATTAGAAAAACTCTCAGGAATAGATAAATAATAACAAAAAAATTGTAAAGTGGAGAAAGCGAGAGCGCGCGAATGCACTCAAGCAAACACAAACAGCACAGCACGATGCGTATTTTTTTTTAAAATTGACAAAATAAATCAAAAATAAATCAAAAATAAAAATAAGTGGAAAAGGCGAGAGTGCGCGAGCACACAGGAGCAAAGACAAGCAGCGCAGCTTGATGCGTAGTAAAAAAAATAATAAATAGACAACTGGTCGACCTCATTAGAAATAAAAACACAAAAGATTAGATAGACAAACAAACAAACACATAAATGTGGAGAGAAGGGCAGTGCGCGCAGGAGCAAAGGTAAACAGCAGACAGACCTGAATCCTTATCTTTACAAGGTCGACCTCAGAACTTTGTTCAGTTTGTCTCGGTGACGAATAATGGAAGGAAGGGCAGGCAACTGGTCGACTTCATTTAAATAAACAAATAAAAAATAAGATAAACTCTCAGGAATAGATAAATAATAACAAAAAATTGTAAAGTGGAGAAAGGGAGAGCGCGCGAATGCACTCAAGCAAACACAAACAGCACAGCACGATGCGTATTTTTTTTTAAATTGACAAAATAAATCAAAAATAAATCAAAAATAAAAATATGTGGAAAAGGCGAGAGTGCGCGAGCACACAGGAGCAAAGACAAGCAGCGCAGCTTGATGCGTAGTAAAAAAAATACTAAATAGACAACTGGTCGACCTCATTAGAAATAAAAACCCAAAAGATTAGATAGACAAACAAACAAACACATAAATGTGGAGAGAAGGGCAGTGCGCGCAGGAGCAAAGGTAAACAGCAGACAGACCTGAATCCTTATCTTTACAAGGTCGACCTCAGAACTTTGCTCAGTTTGTCTCGGTGACGGATAATGGAAGGAAGGGCAGGCAACTGGTCGACTTCTTTTAAATAAACAAATAAAAAATAAGATAAACTCTCAGGAATAGATAAATAATAACAAAAAAATTGTAAAGTGGAGAAAGCGAGAGCGCGCGAATGCACTCAAGCAAACACAAACAGCACAGCACGATGCGTATTTTTTTTAAAAATTGACAAAATAAATCAAAAATAAATCAAAAATAAAAATAAGTGGAAAAGGCGAGAGTGCGCGAGCACACAGGAGCAAAGACAAGCAGCGCAGCTTGATGCGTAGTAAATAAAATAATAAATAGACAACTGGTCGACCTCATTAGAAATAAAAACCCAAAAGATTATATAGACAAACAAACAAACACATAAATGTGGAGAGAAGGGCAGTGCGCGCAGGAGCAAAGGTAAACAGCAGACAGACCTGAATCCTTATCTTTACAAGGTCGACCTCAGAACTTTGTTCAGTTTGTCTCGGTGACGGATAATGGAAGGAAGGGCAGGCAACTGGTCGACTTCATTTAAATAAACAAATAAAAAATAAGATAAACTCTCAGGAATAGATAAATAATAACAAAAAAATTGTAAAGTTTAGAAAGCGAGAGCGCGCGAATGCACTCAAGCAAACACAAACAGCACAGCACGATGCGTATTTTTTTTAAAAATTGACAAAATAAATCAAAAATAAATCAAAAATAAAAATAAGTGGAAAAGGCGAGAGTGCGCGAGCACACAGGAGCAAAGACAAGCAGCGCAGCTTGATGCGTAGTAAAAAAAATAATAAATAGACAACTGGTCGACCTCATTAGAAATAAAAACACAAAAGATTAGATAGACAAACAAACAAACACATAAAAGTGGAGAGAAGGGCAGTGCGCGCAGGAGCAAAGGTAAACAGCAGACAGACCTGAATCCTTATCTTTACAAGGTCGACCTCAGAACTTTGTTCAGTTTGTCTCGGTGACGAATAATGGAAGGAAGGGCAGGCAACTGGTCGACTTCATTTAAATAAACAAATAAAAAATAAGATAAACTCTCAGGAATAGATAAATAATAACAAAAAAATTGTAAAGTGGAGAAAGCGAGAGCGCGCGAATGCACTCAAGCAAACACCAACAGCACAGCACGATGCGTATTTTTTTTTAAAATTGACAAAATAAATCAAAAATAAATCAAAAATAAAAATATGTGGAAAAGGCGAGAGTGCGCGAGCACACAGGAGCAAAGACAAGCAGCGCAGCTTGATGCGTAGTAAAAAAAATAATAAATAGACAACTGGTCGACCTCATTAGAAATAAAAACCCAAAAGATTAGATAGACAAACAAACAAACACATAAATGTGGAGAGAAGGGCAGTGCGCGCAGGAGCAAAGGTAAACAGCAGACAGACCTGAATCCTTATCTTTACAAGGTCGACCTCAGAACTTTGCTCAGTTTGTCTCGGTGACGGATAATGGAAGGAAGGGCAGGCAACTGGTCGACTTCTTTTAAATAAACAAATAAAAAATAAGATAAACTCTCAGGAATAGATAAATAATAACAAAAAAATTGTAAAGTGGAGAAAGCGAGAGCGCGCGAATGCACTCAAGCAAACAGAAACAGCACAGCACGATGCGTATTTTTTTTAAAATTGACAAAATAAATCAAAAATAAATCAAAAATAAAAATAAGTGGAAAAGGCGAGAGTGCGTGAGCACAAAGGAGCAAAGACAAGCAGCACAGCTTGATGCGTAGTAAAAAAAATAATAAATAGACAACTGGTCGACCTCATTAGAAATAAAAACACAAAAGATTAGATAGACAAACAAACAAACACATAAATGTGGAGAGAAGGGCAGTGCGCGCAGGAGCAAAGGTAAACAGCAGACAGACCTGAATCCTTATCTTTACAAGGTCGACCTCAGAACTTTGTTCAGTTTGTCTCGGTGACGGATAATGGAAGGAAGGGCAGGCAACTGGTCGACTTCATTTAAATAAACAAATAAAAAATAAGATAAACTCTCAGGAATAGATAAATAATAACAAAAAAATTGTAAAGTGGAGAAAGCGAGAGCGCGCGAATGCACTCAAGCAAACACAAACAGCACAGCACGATGCGTATTTTTTTTAAAAATTGACAAAATAAATCAAAAATAAATCAAATATAAAAATAAGTGGAAAAGGCGAGAGTGCGCGAGCACACAGGAGCAAAGAGAAGCAGCGCAGCTTGATGCGTAGTAAAAAAAATAATAAATAGACAACTGGTCGACCTCATTAGAAATAAAAACCCAAAAGATTAGATAGACAAACAAACAAACACATAAATGTGGAGAGAAGGGCAGTGCGCGCAGGAGCAAAGGTAAACAGCAGACAGACCTGAATCCTTATCTTTACAAGGTCGACCTCAGAACTTTGTTCAGTTTGTCTCGGTGACGGATAATGGAAGGAAGGGCAGGCAACTGGTCGACTTCATTTAAATAAACAAAAAATAAGATAAACTCTCAGGAATAGATAAATAATAACAAAAAATTGTAAAGTGGAGAAAGCGAGAGCGCGCGAATGCACTCAAGCAAACACAAACAGCACAGCACGATGCGTATTGTTTTTTAAAATTGACAAAATAAATCAAAAAATAAATCAAAAATAAAAATAAGTGGAAAAGGCGAGAGTGCGCGAGCACACAGGAGCAAAGACAAGCAGCGCAGCTTGATGCGTAGTAAAAAAAATAATAAATAGAAAACTGGTCGACCTCATTAGAAATAAAAACCCAAAAGATTAGATAGACAAACAAACAAACACATAAATGTGGAGAGAAGGGCAGTGCGCGCAGGAGCAAAGGTAAACAGCAGACAGACCTGAATCCTTATCTTTACAAGGTCGACCTCAGAACTTTGTTCAGTTTGTCTCGGTGACGGATAATGGAAGGAAGGGCAGGCAACTGGTCAACTTCATTTAAATAAACAAATAAAAAATAAGATAAACTCTCAGGAATAGATAAATAATAACAAAAAAATTGTAAAGTGGAGAAAGCGAGAGCGCGCGAATGCACTCAAGCAAACACAAACAGCACAGCACGATGCGTATTTTTTTAAAAAATTGACAAAATAAATCAAAAATAAATCAAAAATAAAAATAAGTGGAAAAGGCGAGAGTGCGCGAGCACACAGGAGCAAAGACAAGCAGCGCAGCTTGATGCGTAGTAAAAAAAATAATAAATAGACAACTGGTCGACCTCATTAGAAATAAAAACACAAAAGATTAGATAGACAAACAAACACATAAATGTGGAGAGAAGGGCAGTGCGCGCAGGAGCAAAGGTAAACAGCAGACAGACCTGAATCCTTATCTTTACAAGGTCGACCTCAGAACTTTGTTCAGTTTGTCTCGGTGACGAATAATGGAAGGAAGGGCAGGCAACTGGTCGACTTCATTTAAATAAACAAATAAAAAATAAGATAAACTCTCAGGAATAGATAAATAATAACAAAAAAATTGTAAAGTGGAGAAAGCGAGAGCGCGCGAATGCACTCAAGCAAACACAAACAGCACAGCACGATGCGTATTTTTTTTTAAAATTGACAAAATAAATCAAAAATAAATCAAAAATAAAAATAAGTGGAAAAGGCGAGAGTGCGCGAGCACACAGGAGCAAAGACAAGCAGCGCAGCTTGATGCGTAGTAAAAAAAATAATAAATAGACAACTGGTCGACCTCATTAGAAATAAAAACCCAAAAGATTAGATAGACAAACAAACTAACATATAAATGTGGTGAGAAGGACAGTGCGCGCAGGAGCAAAGGTAAACAGCAGACAGACCTGAATCCTTATCTTTACAAGGTCGAGCTCAGAACTTTGTTCAGTTTGTCTCGGTGACGGATAATGGAAGGAAGGGCAGGCAACTGGTCGACTTCATTTAAATAAACAAATAAAAAATAATATAAACTCTCAGGAATAGATAAATAATAACAAAAAAATTGTAAAGTGGAGAAAGCGAGAGCGCGCAAATGCACTCAAGCAAACACAAACAGCACAGCACGATGCGTATTTTTTTTTAAATTGACAAAATAAATCAAAAATAAATCAAAAATAAAAATAAGTGGAAAAGGCGAGAGTGCGCGAGCACACAGGAGCAAAGACAAGCAGCGCAGCTTGATGCGTAGTAAAAAAAATAATAAATAGAAAACTGGTCGACCTCATTAGAAATAAAAACCCAAAAGATTAGATAGACAAACAAACAAACACATAAATGTGGAGAGAAGGGCAGTGCGCGCAGGAGCAAAGGTAAACAGCAGACAGACCTGAATCCTTATCTTTACAAGGTCGACCTCAGAACTTTGTTCAGTTTGTCTCGGTGACGGATAATGGAAGGAAGGGCAGGCAACTGGTCAACTTCATTTAAATAAACAAATAAAAAATAAGATAAACTCTCAGGAATAGATAAATAATAACAAAAAAATTGTAAAGTGGAGAAAGCGAGAGCGCGCGAATGCACTCAAGCAAACACAAACAGCACAGCACGATGCGTATTTTTTTAAAAAATTGACAAAATAAATCAAAAATAAATCAAAAATAAAAATAAGTGGAAAAGGCGAGAGTGCGCGAGCACACAGGAGCAAAGACAAGCAGCGCAGCTTGATGCGTAGTAAAAAAAATAATAAATAGACAACTGGTCGACCTCATTAGAAATAAAAACACAAAAGATTAGATAGACAAACAAACACATAAATGTGGAGAGAAGGGCAGTGCGCGCAGGAGCAAAGGTAAACAGCAGACAGACCTGAATCCTTATCTTTACAAGGTCGACCTCAGAACTTTGTTCAGTTTGTCTCGGTGACGAATAATGGAAGGAAGGGCAGGCAACTGGTCGACTTCATTTAAATAAACAAATAAAAAATAAGATAAACTCTCAGGAATAGATAAATAATAACAAAAAAATTGTAAAGTGGAGAAAGCGAGAGCGCGCGAATGCACTCAAGCAAACACAAACAGCACAGCACGATGCGTATTTTTTTTTAAAATTGACAAAATAAATCAAAAATAAATCAAAAATAAAAATAAGTGGAAAAGGCGAGAGTGCGCGAGCACACAGGAGCAAAGACAAGCAGCGCAGCTTGATGCGTAGTAAAAAAAATAATAAATAGACAACTGGTCGACCTCATTAGAAATAAAAACCCAAAAGATTAGATAGACAAACAAACTAACATATAAATGTGGTGAGAAGGACAGTGCGCGCAGGAGCAAAGGTAAACAGCAGACAGACCTGAATCCTTATCTTTACAAGGTCGAGCTCAGAACTTTGTTCAGTTTGTCTCGGTGACGGATAATGGAAGGAAGGGCAGGCAACTGGTCGACTTCATTTAAATAAACAAATAAAAAATAATATAAACTCTCAGGAATAGATAAATAATAACAAAAAAATTGTAAAGTGGAGAAAGCGAGAGCGCGCAAATGCACTCAAGCAAACACAAACAGCACAGCACGATGCGTATTTTTTTTTAAATTGACAAAATAAATCAAAAATAAATCAAAAATAAAAATAAGTGGAAAAGGCGAGAGTGCGCGAGCACACAGGAGCAAAGACAAGCAGCGCAGCTTGATGCATAGTAAAAAAAATAATAAATAGACAACTGGTCGACCTCATTAGAAATAAAAACCCAAAAGATTAGATAGACAAACAAACAAACACATAAATGTGGAGAGAAGGGCAGTGCGCGCAGGAGCAAAGGTAAACAGCAGACAGACCTGAATCCTTATCTTTACAAGGTCGACCTCAGAACTTTGTTCAGTTTGTCTCGGTGACGGATAATGGAAGGAAGGGCAGGCAACTGGTCGACTTCATTTAAATAAACAAATAAAAAATAAGATAAACTCTCAGGAATAGATAAATAATAACAAAAAAATTGTAAAGTTTAGAAAGCGAGAGCGCGCGAATGCACTCAAGCAAACACAAACAGCACAGCACGATGCGTATTTTTTTTAAAAATTGACAAAATAAATCAAAAATAAATCAAAAATAAAAATAAGTGGAAAAGGCGAGAGTGCGCGAGCACACAGGAGCAAAGACAAGCAGCGCAGCTTGATGCGTAGTAAAAAAAATAATAAATAGACAACTGGTCGACCTCATTAGAAATAAAAACACAAAAGATTAGATAGACAAACAAACAAACACATAAATGTGGAGAGAAGGGCAGTGCGCGCAGGAGCAAAGGTAAACAGCAGACAGACCTGAATCCTTATCTTTACAAGGTCGACCTCAGAACTTTGTTCAGTTTGTCTCGGTGACGGATAATGGAAGGAAGGGCAGGCAACTGGTCGACTTCATTTAAATAAACAAATAAAAAATAAGATAAACTCTCAGGAATAGATAAATAATAACAAAAAAATTGTAAAGTGGAGAAAGCGAGAGCGCGCGAATGCACTCAAGCAAACAGAAACAGCACAGCACGATGCTTAAATTTTTTTTAAATTGACAAAATAAATAAAAAATAAATCAAAACTAAAAATAAGTGGAAAAGACGAGAGTGCGCGAGCACACAGGAGCAAAGACAAGCAGCGCAGCTTGATGCGTAGTAAAAAAAATAATAAATAGACAACGGGTCGACCTCATTAGAAATAAAAACCCAAAAGATTAGATAGACAAACAAACTAACACATAAATGTGGAGAGAAGGACAGTGCGCGCAGGAGCAAAGGTAAACAGCAGACAGACCTGAATCCTTATCTTTACAAGGTCGAGCTCAGTACTTTGTTCAGTTTGTCTCGGTGACGGATAATGGAAGGAAGGGCAGGCAACTGGTCGACTTCATTTAAATAAACAAATAAAAAATAATATAAACTCTCAGGAATAGATAAATAATAACAAAAAAATTGTAAAGTGGAGAAAGCGAGAGCGCGCAAATGCACTCAAGCAAACACAAACAGCACAGCACGATGCGTATTTTTTTTAAATTGACAAAATAAATCAAAAATAAATCAAAAATAAAAATAAGTGGAAAAGGCGAGAGTGCGCGAGCACACAGGAGCAAAGACAAGCAGCGCAGCTTGATGCGTAGTAAAAAAAATAATAAATAGACAACTGGTCGACCTCATTAGAAATAAAAACACAAAAGATTAGATAGACAAACAAACAAACACATAAATGTGGAGAGAAGGGCAGTGCGCGCAGGAGCAAAGGTAAACAGCAGACAGACCTGAATCCTTATCTTTACAAGGTCGACCTCAGAACTTTGTTCAGTTTGTCTCGGTGACGGATAATGGAAGGAAGGGCAGGCAACTGGTCGACTTCATTTAAATAAACAAATAAAAAATAAGATAAACTCTCAGGAATAGATAAATAATAACAAAAAAATTGTAAAGTGGAGAAAGCGAGAGCGCGCGAATGCACTCAAGCAAACACAAACAGCACAGCACGATGCGTATTTTTTTTAAAAATTGACAAAATAAATCAAAAATAAATCAAATATAAAAATAAGTGGAAAAGGCGAGAGTGCGCGAGCACACAGGAGCAAAGAGAAGCAGCGCAGCTTGATGCGTAGTAAAAAAAATAATAAATAGACAACTGGTCGACCTCATTAGAAATAAAAACCCAAAAGATTAGATAGACAAACAAACAAACACATAAATGTGGAGAGAAGGGCAGTGCGCGCAGGAGCAAAGGTAAACAGCAGACAGACCTGAATCCTTATCTTTACAAGGTAGACCTCAGAACTTTGTTCAGTTTGTCACGGTGACGGATAATGGAAGGAAGGGCAGGCAACTGGTCGACTTCATTTAAATAAACAAATAAAAAATAAGATAAACTCTCAGGAATAGAAAAATAATAACAAAAAATTGTAAAGTGGAGAAAGCGAGAGCGCGCGAATGCACACAAGCAAACACAAACAGCACAGCACGATGCGTATTGTTTTTTAAAATTGACAAAATAAATCAAAAAATAAATCAAAAATAAAAATAAGTGGAAAAGGCGAGAGTGCGCGAGCACACAGGAGCAAAGACAAGCAGCGCAGCTTGATGCGTAGTAAAAAAAATAATAAATAGAAAACTGGTCGACCTCATTAGAAATAAAAACCCAAAAGATTAGATAGACAAACAAACAAACACATAAATGTGGAGAGAAGGGCAGTTCGCGCAGGAGCAAAGGTAAACAGCAGACAGACCTGAATCCTTATCTTTACAAGGTCGACCTCAGAACTTTGTTCAGTTTGTCTCGGTGACGGATAATGGAAGGAAGGGCAGGCAACTGGTCAACTTCATTTAAATAAACAAATAAAAAATAAGATAAACTCTCAGGAATAGATAAATAATAACAAAAAAATTGTAAAGTGGAGAAAGCGAGAGCGCGCGAATGCACTCAAGCAAACACAAACAGCACAGCACGATGCGTATTTTTTTTAAAAATTGACAAAATAAATCAAAAATAAATCAAAAATAAAAATAAGTGGAAAAGGCGAGAGTGCGCGAGCACACAGGAGCAAAGACAAGCAGCGCAGCTTGATGCGTAGTAAAAAAAATAATAAATAGACAACTGGTCGACCTCATTAGAAATAAAAACACAAAAGATTAGATAGACAAACAAACAAACACATAAATGTGGAGAGAAGGGCAGTGCGCGCAGGAGCAAAGGTAAACAGCAGACAGACCTGAATCCTTATCTTTACAAGGTCGACCTCAGAACTTTGTTCAGTTTGTCTCGGTGACGAATAATGGAAGGAAGGGCAGGCAACTGGTCGACTTCATTTAAATAAACAAATAAAAAATAAGATAAACTCTCAGGAATAGATAAATAATAACAAAAAAATTGTAAAGTGGAGAAAGCGAGAGCGCGCGAATGCATCAAGCAAACACAAACAGCACAGCAAGATGCGTATTTTTTTTTAAATTGACAAAATAAATCAAAAATAAATCAAAAATAAAAATAAGTGGAAAAGGCGAGAGTGCGCGAGCACACAGGAGCAAAGACAAGCAGCGCAGCTTGATGCGTAGTAAAAAAAATAATAAATAGACAACTGGTCGACCTCATTAGAAATAAAAACCCAAAAGATTAGATAGACAAACAAACTAACATATAAATGTGGAGAGAAGGACAGTGCGCGCAGGAGCAAAGGTAAACAGCAGACAGACCTGAATCCTTATCTTTACAAGGTCGAGCTCAGAACTTTGTTCAGTTTGTCTCGGTGACGGATAATGGAAGGAAGGGCAGGCAACTGGTCGACTTCATTTAAATAAACAAATAAAAAATAATATAAACTCTCAGGAATAGATAAATAATAACAAAATATTGTAAAGTGGAGAAAGCGAGAGCGCGCAAATGCACTCAAGCAAACACAAACAGCACAGCACGATGCGTATTTTTTTTAAAATTGACAAAATAAATCAAAAATAAATCAAAAATAAAAATAAGTGGAAAAGGCGAGAGTGCGCGAGCACACAGGAGCAAAGACAAGCAGCGCAGCTTGATGCGTAGTAAAAAAAATAATAAATAGACAACTGGTCGACCTCATTAGAAATAAAAACCCAAAAGATTAGATAGACAAACAAACAAACACATAAATGTGGAGAGAAGGGCAGTGCGCGCAGGAGCAAAGGTAAACAGCAGACAGACCTGAATCCTTATCTTTACAAGGTCGACCTCAGAACTTTGTTCAGTTTGTCTCGGTGACGGATAATGGAAGGAAGGGCAGGCAACTGGTCGACTTCATTTAAATAAACAAAAAAAAAATAAGATAAACTCTCAGGAATAGATAAATAATAACAAAAAAATTGTAAAGTGGAGAAAGCGAGAGCGCGCGAATGCACTCAAGCAAACACAAACAGCACAGCACGATGCGTATTTTTTTTAATTGACAAAATAAATCAAAAATAAATCAAAAATAAAAATAAGTGGAAAAGGCGAGAGTGCGCGAGCACACAGGAGCAAAGACAAGCAGCGCAGCTTGATGCGTAGTAAAAAAAATAATAAATAGACAACTGGTCGACCTCATTAGAAATAAAAAACCAAAAGATTAGATAGACAAACAAACAAACACATAAATGTGGAGAGATGGGCAGTGCGCGCAGGAGCAAAGGTAAACAGCAGACAGACCTGAATCCTTATCTTTACAAGGTCGACCTCAGAACTTTGTTCAGTTTGTCTCGGTGACGGATAATGGAAGGAAGGGCAGGCAACTGGTCGACTTCATTTAAATAAACAAATAAAAAATAAGATAAACTCTCAGGAATAGATAAATAATAACAAAAAAATTGTAAAGTGGAGAAAGCGAGAGCGCGCGAATGCACTCAAGCAAACACAAACAGCACAGCACGATGCGTATTTTTTTTTAAATTGACAAAATAAATAAAAAATAAATCAAAAATAAAAATAAGTGGAAAAGGCGAGAGTGCGCGAGCACACAGGAGCAAAGACAAGCAGCGCAGCTTGATGCGTAGTAAAAAAAATAATAAATAGACAACTGGTCGACCGCATTAGAAATAAAAAACCAAAAGATTAGATAGACAAACAAACAAACACATTAATGTGGAGAGATGGGCAGTGCGCGCAGGAGCAAAGGTTAACAGCAGACAGACCTGAATCCTTATCTTTACAAGGTCGACCTCAGAACTTTGTTCAGTTTGTCTCGGTGACGGATAATGGAAGGAAGGGCAGGCAACTGGTCGACTTCATTTAAATAAACAAATAAAAAATAAGATAAACTCTCAGGAATAGATAAATAATAACAAAAAAATTGTAAAGTGGAGAAAACGAGAGCGCGCGAATGCACTCAAGCAAACACAAACAGCACAGCACGATGCGTATTTTTTTTAAAATTGACAAAATAAATAAAAAATAAATCAAAAATAAAAATAAGTGGAAAAGGCGAGAGTGCGCGAGCACACAGGAGCAAAGACAAGCAGCGGAGCTTGATGCGTAGTAAAAAAAATAATAAATAGACAACTGGTCGTCCTCATTAGAAATAAAGACCCAAAAGATTGGATAGACAAACAAACAAACACATAAATGTGGAGAGAAGGGCAGTGCGCGCAGGAGCAAAGGTAAACAGCAGACAGACCTGAATCCTCATGTTTCCAAGGTCGTCCTCAGAACTTTGTTCAGTTTGTCTCGGTGACGGATAATGGAAGGAAGGGCAGGTAACTGGTCGACTTCATTTAAATAAACAAAAAAAATAAGATATACTCTCAGGAATAGATAAATAATAACAAAAAAATTGTAAAGTGGAGAAAGCGAGAGCGCGCGAATGCACTCAAGCAAACACAAACAGCACAGCACGGTCCGTATTTTTTTTTAAAATTGACAAAATAAATCAAAAATAAAAATAAGTGGAAAAGGCGAGAGTGCGCGAGCACACAGGAGCAAAGACAAGCAGCGCAGCTTGATGCGTAGTAAAAAAAATAATAAATAGACAACTGGTCGACCTCATTAGAAATAAAAACCCAAAAGATTAGATAGACAAACAAACAAACACATAAATGTGGAGAGAAGGGCAGTGCGCGCAGGAGCAAAGGTAACCAGCAGACAGACCTGAATCCTTATCTTTACAAGGTCGACCTCAGAACTTTGTTCAGTTTGTCTCGGTGACGGATAATGGAAGGAAGGGCAGGCAACTGGTCGACTTCATTCAAATAAACAAATAAAAAATAAGATAAACTCTCAGGAATAGATAAATAATAACAAAAAATTGTAAAGTGGAGAAAGCGAGAGCGCGCGAATGCACTCAAGCAAACACAAACAGCACAGCACGATGCGTATTTTTTTTTAAATTGACAAAATAAATAAAAAATAAATCAAAAATAAAAATAAGTGGAAAAGGCGAGAGTGCGCGAGCACACAGGAGCAAAGACAAGCAGCGCAGCTTGATGCGTAGTAAAAAAAAATAATAAATAGACAACGGGTCCACCTCATTAGAAATAAAAACCCAAAAGATTAGATAGACAAACAAACAAACACATAAATGTGGAGAGAAGGGCAGGGCGCGCAGGAGCAAAGGTAACCAGCAGACAGACCTGAATGCTAATCTTTACAAGGTCGACCTCAGAACTTTGTTCAGTTTGTCTCGGTGACGGATAATGGAAGGAAGGGCAGGCAAATGGTCGACTTCATTTAAATAAACAAATAAAATATAAGATAAACTCTCAGGAATAGATAAATAATAACAAACACATTGTAAAGTGGAGAAAGCGAGAGCGCGCGAATGCACTCAAGCAAACACAAACAGCACAGCACGATGCGTATTTTTTTTTAAATTGACAAAATAAATCAAAAATGAAAATAAGTGGAAAAGGCGAGAGTGCCCGAGCACACAGGAGCAAAGACAAGCAGCGCAGCTTGATGCGTAGTAAAAAAAATAATAAATAGACAACTGGTCGACCTCATTAGAAATAAAAACCCAAAAGATTAGATAGACCAACAAACAAACACATAAATGTGGAGAGAAGGGCAGTGCGTGCAGGAGGAAAGGTAAACAGCAGACAGACCTGAATCCTTATCTTTACAAGGTCGACCTCAGAACTTTCTTCAGTTTGTCTCGGTGACGGATAATGGAAGGAAGGGCAGGCAACTGGTCGACTTCATTTAAATAAACAAATAAAAAATAAGATAAACTCTCAGGAATAGATAAATAATAAAAAAAATTGTAAAGTGGAGAAAGCGAGAGCGCGCGAATGCACTCAAGCAAACACAAACAGCACAGCACGATGCGTATTTTTTTTTAAAATTGACAAAATAAATCAAAAATAAATCAAAAATAAAAATAAGTGGAAAAGGCGAGAGTGCGCGAGCACACAGGAGCAAAGACAAGCAGCGCAGCTTGATGCGTAGTAAAAAAAATAATAAATAGACAACTGGTCGACCTCATTAGAAATAAAAACCCAAAAGATTAGATAGACAAACAAACAAACACATAAATGTGGAGAGAAGGGCAGGGCGCGCAGGAGCAAAGGTAAACAGCAGACAGACCTGAATCCTTATCTTTACAAGGTCGACCTCAGAACTTTGTTCAGTTTGTCTCGGTGACGGATAATGGAAGGAAGGGCAGGCAACTGGTCGACTTCATTCAAATAAACAAATAAAAAATAAGATAAAATCTCAGGAATAGATAAATAATAAAAAAAATTGTAAAGTGGAGAAAGCGAGAGAGCGCGAATGCACTCAAGCAAACACAAACAGCACAGCACGATGCGTATTTTTTTTAAAATTGACAAAATAAATCAAAAATAAAAATAAGTGGAAAAGGCGACACTGCGCGAGCACACAGGAGCAAAGACAAGCAGCGCAGCTTGATGCGTAGTAAAAAAAATAATAAATAGACAACTGGTCGACCTCATTAGAAATAAAAACCCAAAAGATTAGATAGACAAACAAACAAACACATAAATGTGGAGAGAAGGGCAGTGCGTGCAGGAGCAAAGGTAAACAGCAGACAGACCTGAATCCTTATCTTTACAAGGTCGACCTCAGAACTTTGTTCAGTTTGTCTCGGTGACGGATAATGGAAGGAAGGGCAGGAAACTGGTCGACTTCATTTAAATAAAAAAAAATAATAAGATAAACTCTCAGGAATAGATAAATAATAACAAAAAATTGTAAAGTGGAGAAAGCGAGAGCGCGCGAATGCACTCAAGCAAACACAAACAGCACAGCATGATGCGTATTTTTTTTTTAAATTGACAAAATAAATCAAAAATAATTCAAAAATAAAAATAAGTGGAAAAGGCGAGAGTGCGCGAGCACACAGGAGCAAAGACAAGCATCGCAGCTTGATGCGTAGTAAAAAAAATAATAAATAGACAACTGGTCGAACTCATTAGAAATAAAAACCCGAAAGATTAGATAGACAAACAAACAAACACATAATTGTGGAGAGAAGGGCAGTGCGCCAGGAGCAAAGGTAAACAGCAGACAGACCTGAATCCTTATCTTTACAAGGTCGAACTCAGAACTTTGTTCAGTTTGTCTCGGTGACGGATAATGGAAGGAAGGGCAGGCAAATGGTCGACTTCATTCAAATAAACAAATAAAAAATAATCTAAACTCTCAGGAATAGATAAATAATAACTATAAATTGTAAAGTGGAGAAAGCGAGAGCGCGCGAATGCACTCAAGCAAACACAAACAGCACAGCACGATGCGTATTTTTTTTTAAATTGACAAAATAAATAAAAAATAAATCAAAAATAAAAATAAGTGGAAAAGGCGAGAGTGCGCGAGCACACAGGAGCAAAGACAAGCAGCGCAGCTTGATGCGTAGTAAAAAAAAAATAATAAATAGACAACGGGTCGACCTCATTAGAAATAAAAACCCAAAAGATTAGATAGACAAACAAACAAACACATAAATGTGGAGAGAAGGGCAGGGCGCGCAGGAGCAAAGGTAACCAGCAGACAGACCTGAATGATAATCTTTACAAGGTCGACCTCAGAACTTTGTTCAGTTTGTCTCGGTGACGGATAATGGAAGGAAGGGCTGGCAAATGGTCGACTTCATTTAAATAAACAAATAAAATATAAGATAAACTCTCAGGAATAGATAAATAATAACAAAAACATTGTAAAGTGGAGAAAGCGAGAGCGCGCGAATGCACTCAAGCAAACACAAACAGCACAGCACGATGCGTATTTTTTTTTAAATTGACAAAATAAATCAAAAATGAAAATAAGTGGAAAAGGCGAGAGTGCCCGAGCACACAGGAGCAAAGACAAGCAGCGCAGCTTGATGCGTAGTAAAAAAAATAATAAATAGACAACTGGTCGACCTCATTAGAAATAAAAACCCAAAAGATTAGATAGACCAACAAACAAACACATAAATGTGGAGAGAAGGGCAGTGCGTGCAGGAGGAAAGGTAAACAGCAGACAGACCTGAATCCTTATCTTTACAAGGTCGACCTCAGAACTTTCTTCAGTTTGTCTCGGTGACGGATAATGGAAGGAAGGGCAGGCAACTGGTCGACTTCATTTAAATAAACAAATAAAAAATAAGATAAACTCTCAGGAATAGATAAATAATAAAAAAAATTGTAAAGTGGAGAAAGCGAGAGCGCGCGAATGCACTCAAGCAAACACAAACAGCACAGCACGATGCGTATTTTTTTTTAAAATTGACAAAATAAATCAAAAATAAATCAAAAATAAAAATAAGTGGAAAAGGCGAGAGTGCGCGAGCACACAGGAGCAAAGACAAGCAGCGCAGCTTGATGCGTAGTAAAAAAAATAATAAATAGACAACTGGTCGACCTCATTAGAAATAAAAACCCAAAAGATTAGATAGACAAACAAACAAACACATAAATGTGGAGAGAAGGGCAGTGCGCGCAGGAGCAAAGGTAAACAGCAGACAGACCTGAATCCTTATCTTTACAAGGTCGACCTCAGAACTTTGTTCAGTTTGTCTCGGTGACGGATAATGGAAGGAAGGGCAGGCAACTGGTCGACTTCATTCAAATAAACAAATAAAAAATAAGATAAAATCTCAGGAATAGATAAATAATAAAAAAAATTGTAAAGTGGAGAAAGCGAGAGAGGGCGAATGCACTCAAGCAAACACAAACAGCACAGCACGATGCGTATTTTTTTTAAAATTGCCAAAATAAATCAAAAATAAAAATAAGTGGAAAAGGCGACACTGCGCGAGCACACAGGAGCAAAGACAAGCAGCGCAGCTTGATGCGTAGTAAAAAAAATAATAAATAGACAACTGGTCGACCTCATTAGAAATAAAAACCCAAAAGATTAGATAGACAAACAAACAAACACATAAATGTGGAGAGAAGGGCAGTGCGTGCAGGAGCAAAGGTAAACAGCAGACAGACCTGAATCCTTATCTTTACAAGGTCGACCTCAGAACTTTGTTCAGTTTGTCTCGGTGACGGATAATGGAAGGAAGGGCAGGAAACTGGTCGACTTCATTTAAATAAAAAAAAATAATAAGATAAACTCTCAGGAATAGATAAATAATAACAAAAAATTGTAAAGTGGAGAAAGCGAGAACGCGCGAATGCACTCAAGCAAACACAAACAGCACAGCATGATGCGTATTTTTTTTTTAAAATTGACAAAATAAATCAAAAATAATTCAAAAATAAAAATAAGTGGAAAAGGCGAGAGTGCGCGAGCACACAGGGTCAAAGACAAGCATCGCAGCTTGATGCGTAGTAAAAAAAATAATAAATAGACAACTGGTCGAACTCATTAGAAATAAAAACCCGAAAGATTAGATAGACAAACAAACAAACACATAATTGTGGAGAGAAGGGCAGTGCGCCAGGAGCAAAGGTAAACAGCAGACAGACCTGAATCCTTATCTTTACAAGGTCGAACTCAGAACTTTGTTCAGTTTGTCTCGGTGACGGATAATGGAAGGAAGGGCAGGCAACTGGTCGACTTCATTTAATTAAACAAATAAAAAATAAGATAAACTCTCAGGAATAGATAAATAATAACAAAAAAATTGTAAAGTGGAGAAAGAGAGAGCGCGCGAATGCACTCAAGCAAACACAAACAGCACAGTACGATGCGTATTTTTTTTAAATTGACAAAATAAATCAAAAATAAATCAAAAATAAAAATAAGTGGAAAAGGCGAGAGTGCGCGAGCACACAGGAGCAAACACAAGCAGCGCAGCTTGATGCGTAGTAAAAAAAATAATAAATAGACAACTGGTCGACCTCATTAGAAATAAAAACCCAAAAGATTAGATAGACAAACAAGCAAACACATAAATGTGGAGAGAAGGGCAGTGCGCGCAGGAGCAAAGGTAAACAGCAGACAGACCTGAATCCTTATCTTTACAAGGTCGACCTCAAAACTTTGTTCAGTTTGTCTCGGTGACGGATAATGGAAGGAAGGGCAGGCAACTGGTCGACTTCATTTAAATAAACAAATAAAAAATAAGATAAACTCTCAGGAATAGATAAATAATAACAAAAAAATTGTAAAGTGGAGAAAGCGAGAGCGCGCGAATGCACTCAAGCAAACACAAACAGCAAAGCACGATGCGTATTTTTTTTAAAATTGAGAAAATAAATCAAAAATAAAAATAAGTGGAAAAGGCGAGTGTGCGCGAGCACACAGGAGCAAAGACAAGCAGCGCAGCTTCATGCGTAGTAAAAAAAAATAATAAATAGATAACTGGTCGACCTCATTAGAAATAAAAACCCAAAAGATTAGATAGACAAAGAAACAAACACATAAATGTGGAGAGAAGGGCAGTGCGCACAGGAGCAAAGGTAAACAGCAGACAGACCTGAATCCTTATCTTTACAAGGTCGACCTCAGAACATTGTTCAGTTTGTCTCGGTGACGGATAATGGAAGGAAGGGCAGGCAACTGGTCGACTTCATTTAAATAAACAAATAAAAAATAAGATAAACTCTCAGGAATAGATGAATAATAACAAAAAAATTGTAAAGTGGAGAAAGCGAGAGCGCGCGAATGCACTCAAGGAAACACAAACAGCACAGCACGAAGCGTATTTTTTTTAAATTGACAAAATAAATCAAAAATAAAAATAAGTGGAAAAGGCGAGAGTGCGCGAGCACACAGGAGCAAAGACAAGCAGCGCAGCTTGATGCGTAGTAAAAAAAAATAATAAATAGACAACTGGTCGACCTCATTAGAAATAAAAACCCAAAAGATTAGATAGACAAACAAACAAACACATAAATGTGGAGAGAAGGGCAGTGCGCGCAGGAGCAAAGGTAAACAGCAGACAGACCTGAATCCTTATCTTTACAAGGTCGACCTCAGAACTTTGTTCAGTTTCTCTCGGTGACGGATAATGGAAGGAAGGGCAGGCAACTGGTCGACTTCATTTAAATAAACAAATGAAAAATAAGATAAACTCTCAGGAATAGATAAATAATAACAAAAAAATTGTAAAGTGGAGAAAGCGAGAGCGGGCGAATGCACTCAAGCAAACACAAACAGCACAGCACGATGCGTATTTTTTTAAAAATTGACAAAATAAATCAAAAAGAAATCAAAAATAAAAATAAGTGGAAAAGGCGAGAGTGCACGAGCACACAGGAGCAAAGACAAGCAGCGCAGCTTGATGCGTAGTAAAAAAAATAATAAATAGAAAACTGGTCGACCTCATTAGAAATAAAACCCCAAAAGATTAGATAGACAAACAAACAAACACATAAATGTGGAGAGAAGGGCAGTGCGCGCAGGAGCAAAGGTAAACAGCAGACAGACCTGAATCCTAATCTTTACAAGGTCGACCTCAGAACTTTGTTCAGTTTGTCTCGGTGACGGATAATGGAAGGAAGGGTAGGCAACTGGTCGACATCATTTAAATAAACAAATAAAAAATAAGATAAACTCTCAGGAATAGATAAATAATAACAAAAACATTGTAAAGTGGAGAAAGCGAGAGCGCGGGAATGCACTCAAGCGAACACAAACAGCACAGCACGATGCGTATTTTTTTTTTAAATTGAAAAAGTAAATCAAAAATAAATCAAAAATAAAAATAAGTGGAAAAGGCGAGAGTGCGCAAGCACACAGGAGCAAAGACAAGCAGCGCAGCTTGATGCGTAGTAAAAAAAATAATAAATAGACAACTGGTCGACCTCATTAGAAATAAAAACCCAAAAGATTAGATAGACAAACAAACAAACACATAAATGTGGAGAGAAGGGCAGTGCGCGCAGGAGCAAAGGTAAACAGCAGACAGACCTGAATCCTTATCTTTACAAGGTCGACCTCACAACTTTATTCAGTTTGTCTCGGTGACGGATAATGGAAGGAAGGGCAGGCAACTGGTCGACTTCATTTAAATAAACAAATAAAAAATAGGATAAACTCTCAGGAATAGATAAATAATAACAAAAAAATTGTAAAGTGGAGAAAGCGAGAGCGCGCGAATGCACTCAAGCAAACACAAACAGCACAGCACGATGCGTATTTTTTTTTAAATTGACAAAATAAATCAAAAATAAATCAAAAATAAAAATAAGTGGGAAAGGCGAGAGTGCGCGAGCACACAGGAGCAAAGACAAGCAGCGCAGCTTGATGCGTAGTAAAAAAAATAATAAATAGACAACTGGTCGACCTAATTAGAAATAAAAACCCAAAAGATTAGATAGACAAACAAACAGACACATACATGTGGAGACAAGGGCAGTGGGGGCAGGAGCAAAGGTAAACAGCAGACAGACCTGAATCCTTATCTTTACAAGGTCGACCTCAGAACTTTGTTCAGTTTGTCTCGGTGACGGATAATGGAAGGAAGGGCAGACAACTGGTCGACTTCATTTAAATAAACAAATAAAAAATAAGATAAACTCTCAGGAATAGATAAATAATAACAAAAATATTGTAAAGTGGAGAAAGCGAGAGCGCGCGAATGCACTCAAGCAAACACAAACAGCACAGCACGATGCGTATTTTTTTTTTAAATTGAAAAAATAAATCAAAAATAAAATAAGTGGAAAAGGCGAGAGTGTGCGAGCACACAGGAGCAAACACAAGCAGCGCAGCTTGATGCGTAGTAAAAAAAATAATAAATAGACAACTGGTCGACCTCATTAGAAATAAAAACCCAAAAGATTAGATAGACAAACAAGCAAACACATAAATGTGGAGAGAAGGGCAGTGCGCGCAGGAGCAAAGGTAAACAGCAGACAGACCTGAATCCTTATCTTTACATGGTCGACCTCAGAACTTTGTTCAGTTTCTCTCGGTGACGGATAATGGAAGGAAGGGCAGGCAACTGGTCGACTTCATTTAAATAAACAAATAAAAAATAAGATAAACTCTCAGGAATAGATAAATAATAACAAAAAAATTGTAAAGTGGAGAAAGCGAGAGCGCGCGAATGCACTCAAGCAAACACAAACAGCACAGCACGATGCGTATTTTTTTAAAAATTGACAAAATAAATCAAAAAGAAATCAAAAATAAAAATAAGTGGAAAAGGCGAGAGTGCACGAGCACACAGGAGCAAAGACAAGCAGCGCAGCTTGATGCCTAGTAAAAAAAATAATAAATAGACAACTGGTCGACCTCATTAGAAATAAAAACC
>NW_025958318.1:0-80379 GCF_023159225.1 Perognathus longimembris pacificus | reverse complement strand
GCTGGAGCTTGTTAAGGTAATTACACAGGGGAAACGATAATGTACTGGGGAACTCCTCAGAAGAATCTGATTTGTGGTGAGGGGAGAGAGATAAAAGCTCATTTAGGAACGACATGAACATGCAGCGTAGGTAGCTGTTTATTAGTAAATATCTCCACTGAGATTAAGAAAAGCAGTAGCTTAATAAATTAAGTACTTCCTGGTATGGTTACTGTACTGGTAACTCCCCAAAAGAATCTGGATTGTGGTGAGGGAACAGAGAAAAAAGCTGATTTAGGACCTGCACTTACGAAGGGGGTAGGCAGCTGTATATCAGGGAGTAAATCTTCTGAGAATAAAAACAGCTGGAGCTTGTTAAGGGTAATTACACAGGGGAAAGGATAATGTACTGGGAACTCCTCAGAAGAATCTGATTTGTGGTGAGGGGAGAGGGAGAGATAAAAGCTCATTTAGGATAGACATGATCATGCTGCGTAGGTAGCTGCTTATCAGTAAAATATCTCCACTGAGATTAAGAAAAGCAGTAGCTTAATAAATTAAGTACTTCCGGTATGATTACTGTACTGGTAACTCCCCAAAAGAATCTGGATTGTGGTGAGGGAACAGAGAAAAAAGCTCATTTAGGACCTGCACTTACGAAGGGGGTAGGCAGCCCTATATCAGGGATTAAACCTTCTGAGAATAAAAACAGCTGGAGCTTGTTAAGGTAATTACACAGGGGAAAGGATAATGTATTGGGAACTCTCAGAAGAATCTTATTTGTGGTGAGGGGGAGAGAGATAAAAGCTCATTTAGGAACGACATGAACATGCTGCCATAGGTAGCTGTTTATCAGTAAATATCTCCACTGAGATTAAGAAAAGCAGTAGCTTAATAAATTAAGTACTTTCTGGTATGGTTACTGTACTGGTAACTCCCCAAAAGAATCTGGATTGTGGTGAGGGAACAGAGAAAAAAGCTCATTTAGGACCTGCACTAACGAAGGGGGTAGGCAGCTGTATATCAGGGAGTAAACCTTCTGAGAATAAAAACAGCTGGAGCTTGTTAAGGTAATTACACAGGGGAAACGATAAGTACTGGGAACTCCTCAGAAGAATCTGATTTGTGGTGAGGGGAGAGAGATAAAAGCTCATTTAGGAACGACATGAACATGCTGCGTAGGTAGCTGTTTATTAGTAAATATCTCCACTGAGATTAAGAAAAGCAGTAGCTTAATAAATTAAGTACTTCCTGGTATGGTTACTGTACTGGTAACTCCCAAAAGAATCTGGATTGTGGTGAGGGAACAGAGAAAAAAGCTGATTTAAGACCTGCACTTACGAAGGGGGTAGGCAGCTGTATATCAGGGAGTAAACCTTCTGAGAATAAAAACAGCTGGAGCCTTGTTAAGGTAATTACACAGGGGAAAGGATAATGTACTGGGAACTCCTCAGAAGAATCTGATTGTGGTGAGGGGGAGAGAGATAAAAGCTCATTTAGGATAGACATGATCATGCTGCGTAGGTAGCTGTTTATCAGTAAATATCTCCACTGAGATTAAGAAAAGCAGTAGCTTAATAAATTAAGTACTTCCCGGGTATGATTACTGTACTGGTAACTCCCCAAATGAATCTGGATTGTGGTGAGGGAACAGAGAAAAAAGCTCATTTAGGACCTGCACTTACGAAGGGGGTAGGCAGCTGTATATCAGGGGAGTAAACCTTCTGAGAATAAAAACAGCTGGAGCTTGTTAAGGTAATTACACAGGGGAAAGGATAATGTATTGGGAACTCCTCAGAAGAATCTGATTTGTGGTGAGGGGAGAGAGATAAAAGCTCATTTAGGAACGACATGAACATGCTGCGTAGGTAACTGTTTATCAGTAAATATCTCCACTGAGATTAAGAAAAGCAGTAGCTTAATAAATTAAGTACTTCCTGGTATGGTTACTGTACTGGTTAACTCCCCAAAAGAATCTGGATTGTGGTGAGGGATCAGAGAAAAAGCTCATTTAGGTCCTGCACTTACGAAGGGGGTAGGCAGCTGTATAGCAGGGAGTAAACCTTCTGAGAATAAAAACAGCTGGAGCTTGTTAAGGTAATTACACAGGGGAAAGGATAATGTACTGGGAACTCCTCAGAAGAATCTGATTTGTGGTGGGGGAGAGAGATAAAAGCTCATTTAGGAACGACATGAACATGCTTCATACGAAGCTGTTTATCAGTAAATATCTCCACTGAGATTAAGAAAAGAAGTAGCTTAATAAATTAAGTACTTCCTGTATGGTTACTGTACTGGTAACTCCCCAAAAGAATCTGGATTGTGGTGAGGGAACAGAGAAAAATGCTCATTTAGGACCTGCACTTACGAAGGGGTAGGCAGCTGTATATCAGGGAGTAAACCTTCTGAGAATAAAAACAGCTGGAGCTTGTTAAGGTAATTACAGAGGGGAAAGGATAATGTACTGGGAACTCCTCAGAAGAATCTCATTTGTGGTGAGGGGGAGAGAGATAAAAGCTCATTTAGGAACGAAATGAACATGCTGCGTAGGTAGCTGTTTATCAGTAAATATCTCCACTGAGATTAAGAAAAGCAGTAGCTTAATAAATTAAGTACTTCCTGGTATGGTTACTGTACTGGTAACTCCCAAAATAATCTGGATTGTGGTGAGGGAACAGAGAAAAAAGCTCATTTAGTACCTGCACTTACGAAGGGGGTAGGCAGCTGTATATCAGGGGAGTAAACCTTCTGAGAATAAAAACAGCTGGAGCTTGTTAAGGTAATTACACAGGGGAAAAGATGAAGTAGTGGGAACTCCTCAGAAGAATCCGATTTGTGGTGAGGGGAGAGAGATAAAAGCTCATTTAGGAACGACATGAACATGCTGCATACGTTGCTGTTTTATCAGTAAATATCTCCACTGAGATTAAGAAAAGCAGTAGCTTAATAAATTAAGTACTTCCTGGTTTTGTTACTGTATTGGTACCTCCCCAAAAGAATCTGGATTGTGGTGAGGGAACAGAGAAAAAAGCTCATTTAGGACCTGCACTTACGAAGGGGGTAGCAGCTGTATATCAGGGAGTAAACCTTCTGAGAATAAAAACAGCTGGAGCTTGTTAAGGTAATTACACAGGGGAAAGGATAAAGTACTGGGAACTCCTCAGAAGAATCTGATTTGTGGTGAGGGGAGAGAGAGATAAAAGCTCATTTAGGAACGACTTGAACATGCTTGCGTAGGTAGCTGTTTATCAGTAAATATCTCCTCTGAGATTAAGAAAAGCAGTAGCTTAATAAATTAGGTACTTCCTGGTATGGTTACTGTACTGGTAACTCCCCAAAAGAATCTGGGATTGTGGTGAGGCGAACAGAGAAAAAAGCTCATTTAGGACCTGCACTTACGAAGGGGGTAGGCAGCTGTATATCAGGGAGTAAACCTTCTGAGAATAAAAACAGCTGGAGCATGTTAAGGTAATTACACAGGGGAAAGGATAATGTACTGGGAACTCCTCAGAAGAATCTGATTTGTGGTGAGGGGAGAGAGATGAAAGCTCATTTGGAACGACATGAACATGCTGCGTAGGTAGCTGTTTATCAGGGAAATATCTCCACTGAGAAATAAGAAAAGCAGTAGCTTAATAAATTAAGTACTTCCTGGTATGGTTTACTGTACTGGTAAACTCCCCAAAAGAATCTGGATTGTGGTGAGGGAACAGAGAAAAAAAGCTCCTTTAGGACCTGCACTTACGAAGGGGGTAGGCAGCTGTATATCAGGGAGTAAACCTCTGAGAATAAAAACAGCCTGAGCTTGTTAAGGTAATTACACAGGCGAAATTATAAAGTACTGGGAACTCCTCAGAAGAATCGGATTTGTGGTGAGGGGAGAGAGATAAAAGCTCATTTAAGAACGACATGAACATACTGCATACGTAGCTGTTTATCAGTAACATATCTCCACTGAGATTAAGAAAAGCAGTAACTTAATAAATTAAGTACTTCCTGGTACGGTTACTGTACTGGGAACTCCCCAAAAGAATCTGGATTGTGGTGAGGGAACAGAGAAAAAAGCTCATTTAGGACCTGCACTTACGAAGGGGGTAGGCAGCTGTATATCAGGGAGTAAACCTTCTGAGAATAAAAACAGCTGGAGCTTGTTAAAGGTAATTACACAGGGGAAAAGATAATGGACTGGGAACTCCTCAGAAGAATCTGATTTGTGGTGAGGGGAGAGAGAGATAAAAGCTCATTTAGGAACGACAATGAACATGCTGCATAGGTAGCTGTTTATCAGTAAATATCTCCACTGAGATTAAGAAAAGCTGTAGCTTAATAAATTAAGTACTTTCTGGTATGGTTACTGTACTGGTAACTACCCAAAGAATCTGGATTGTGGTGAGGGAACAGAGAAAAAAAGCTCATTTAGGACCTGCACTTACAAAGGGGGTAGGCAGCTGTATATCAGGGAGTAAAACCTTCTGAGAATAAAAACAGCTGGAACTTGTTAAGGTAATTACACAGGGAAAACGATAATGTACTGGGAACTCCTCAGAAGAATCTGATTTGTGGTGAGGGGAGAGAGATAAAAGCTCATTTAGGAACAACATGAACATGCTGCGTAGGTAGCTGTTTATCAGTAAATATCTCCACTGAGATTAGAAAAGCAGTAGCTTAATAAACTAAGAAATTCCTGGATCGTTACTGTACTGGTAACTCCCCAAAAGAATCTGGATTGTGGTGAGGGAACACAGAAAAAAGCTCATTTAGGACCTGCACTAACGAAGGGGGTAGGCAGCTGTATATCAGGGAGTAAACCTTCTGAGAATAAAAACAGCTGGAGCTTGTTAAGGTACTTACACAGGGGAAACGATAATGTACTGGGAACTCCTCAGAAGAATCTGATTTGTGGTGAGGGGAGAGAGATAAAAGCTCATTTAGGAACGACATGAACATGCTGCGTAGGTAGCTGTTTATCAGTAAATATCTCCACTGAGATTAAGAAAAGCAGTAGCTTAATAAATTAAGTACTTCCTGGTATGGTTACTGTACTGGTAACTCCCCAAAAGAATCTGGATTGTGGTGAGGGAACAGAGAAAAAAGCTCATTTAGGACCTGCACTTACGAAGGTGGTAGGCAGCAGTATATCAGGGAGTAAATCTTCTGAGAATAAAAACAGCTGGAACTTGTTAAGGTAATTACACAGGGGAAAGGATAATGTACTGGGAACTCCTCAGAAGAATCTGATTTGTGGTGAGGGGAGAGAGATAAAAGGTCATTTAGGAACGACATGAACATGCTGCGTAGGGTAGCTGTTTATCAGTAAATATCTCCACTGAGATTAAGAAAAGCAGGTAGCTTAATAAATTAAGTACTTCCTGGTACGGTTACTGTACTGGTAACTCCCCAAAAGAATCTGGATTGTGGTGAGGGGAACAGAGAAAAAAGCTCATTTAGGACCTGCACTTACGAAGGGGGTAGGCAGCTGTATATCAGGGAGTAAACCTTCTGAGAATAAAAACAAGCTGGAGCTTGTTAAGGTAATTACACAGGGGAAAAGGTAATGGACTGGGAACTCCTCAGAAGAATCTGATTTGTGGTGAGGGGAGAGAGATAAAAAGCTCATTTAGGAAACGACATGAACATGCTGCATAGGTAGCTGTTTATCAGTAAATATCTCCACTGAGATTAAGAAAAGCAGTAGCTTAATAAATTAAGTACTTTCTGGTATGGTTACTGTACTTGGTAACTCCCCAAAAGAATCTGGATTGTGGTGAGGGAACAGAGAAAAAAGCTCATTTAGGACCTGCACTTATGAAGGGGGTAGGCAGCTGTATATCAGGGAGTAATCCTTCTGAGAATAAAAACAGCTGGAGCTTGTTAAGGTAATTACACAGGGGAAAGGATAATGTACTGGGAACTCCTAAGAAGAATCTGATTTGTGGTGAGGGGAGAGAGATAAAAGCTCATTTAGGATCAACATGAACATGCTGCGTAGGTAGCTGTTTATCAGTAAATATCTCCACTGAGATTAAGAAAAGCAGTCGCTTAATAAATTAAGTAATTCTTGTATGGTTACTGTACTGGTAACTCCCCAAAAAGAATCTGGATTGTGGTGAGGGAACAGAGAAAAAAGCTCATTTAGGACCTGCACTTACGAAGGGTGTAGGCAGCTGTATATCAGAGAGTAAACCTTCTGAGAATAAAAACAGCTGGAGCTTGTTAAGGTAATTACACAAGGGAAATGATAATGTACTGGGAACTCCTCAGAAGAATCTGATTTGTGGTGAGGGGAGAGAGATAAAAGCTCATTTAGGAACGACATGAACATGCCTGCGTAGGTAGCTGTTTATCAGTACATATCTCCACTGAGGTTAAGAAAAGCAGTATCTAATAAAGTAAATACTTCCTGGTATGGTTACTGTACTGGTAACTCCCCAAAACAATCTGGATTGTGGTGAGGGAACAGAGAAAACAGCTCATTTAGGACCTGCACTTACGAAGGGGGTAGGCAGCTGTATATCAGGGAGTAAACCTTCTGAGAATAAAAACAGCTGGAGCTTGTTAAGGTAATTACACAGGGGAAATTATAAAGTACTGGGAACTCCTCAGAAGAATCTTATTTGTGGTGAGGGGAGAGAGATAAAAGCTCATTTAGGAACGACATGAACATGCTGCTTAGGTAGCTGTTTATCAGTAAATATCTCCACTGAGATTAAGAAAAGCAGTAGCTTAATAAATTAAGTACTTCCTGGTATGGTTACTCTACTGGTAACTCCCCAAAAGAATCTGGATTGTGGTGAGGAACAGAGAAAAAAGCTCATTTAGGGACCTGCACTTATGAAGGGGGTAGTCAGCAGTATATCAGGGAGTAAACCTTCTGAGAATAAAAACAGCTGGACCTTGTTAAGGTACTTACACAGTGGAAAGGATAATGTACTGCGAACTCCTCAGAAGTATCTGATTTGTGGTTAGGGGGAGAGAGATAAAAGCTCATTTAGGAACGACATGAACATGCTGCGTAGATAGCTGTTTATCAGTAAATATCTCCACTGAGATTAAGAAAAGCAGTAGCTTAATAAATTAAGTACTTCCTGGTATGGTTACTGTACTAGTAACTCCCCAAAAGAATCTGGATTGTGTTGAGGTTACAGCGAAAAAAGCTCATTTATGACCCGCACTTACGAAGTGGGTAGGCAGTTGTTTATCAGGGAGTAAACCTTCTGAGAATAAAAACAGCTGGAGAATGTTAAGGTAATTACACAGGGGAAAGGATAATGTACTGGGAACTCCTCAGAAGAATCTGATTTGTGGTGAAGGGAGAGAGATAAAAGCTCATTTAGGAACGACATGAACAGGCTGCGTAGGTAGCTGTTTGTCACTAAATATCTCCACTGAGATTAAGAAAAGCAGTAGCTTAAAAAATTAAGTACTTCCTGGTATGGGTACTGTACTGGTAACTCCCCAAAAGAATCTGGATTGTGGTGAGGGAACAGAGAAAAAAAGCTCATTTAGGGACCTGCACTTACGAAGGGGGTAGGCAGCTGTATATCAGGGAGTAAACCTTCTGAGAATAAAAACAGCTGGAGCTTGTTAAGGTAATTACACAGGGGAAAGGATAATGTACTGGGAACAATTCAGAAGAATCTGATTTGTGTGAGGGGGAGAGAGATAAAAGCTCATTTAGGAACGACATGAACATGCTTCGTAAGGTAGCTGTTTATCAGTAAATATCTCCACTGAGATTAAGAAAAGCAGTAGCTTAATAAATTAAGTACTTCCTGGAATGGTTACTGTACTGGTAACTCCCCAAAGAATCTGGATTGTGGTGAGGGAACAGAGAAAAAAGCTCATTTAGGACCTGCACTTACGAAGGGGGTAGGCAGCCTGTATATCAGGGGAGTAAACCTTCTGAGAATAAAAACAGCTGGAGCTTGTTAAGGTAATTACACAGGGGAAAAGGTAATGGACTGGGAACTCCTCAGAAGAATCTGATTTGTGGTGAGGGGAGAGAGATAAAAGCTCATTTAGGAACGACATGAACATGCTGCATAGGTAGCTGTTTATCAGTAAATATCTCCACTGAGATTAAGAAAAGCAGTAGCTTAATAAATTAAGTACTTTCTGGTATGGTTACTGTACTGGTAACTCCCCAAAAGAATCTGGATTGTGGTGAGGGAACAGAGAAAAAAGCTCATTTAGGACCTGCACTTATGAAGGGGGTAGGCAGCTGTATATCAGGGAGTAATCCTTCTGAGAATAAAAACAGCTGGAGCTTGTTAAGGTAATTACACAGGGGAAAGGATAATGTACTGGGAACTCCTAAGAAGAATCTGATTTGTGGTGAGGGGAGAGAGATAAAAGCTCATTTAGGATCAACATGAACATGCTGCGTAGGTAGCCTGTTTATCAGTAAATATCTCCACTGAGATTAAGAAAAGCAGTCGCTTAATAAATTAAGTACTTCTTGGTATGGTTACTGTACTGGTAACTCCCCAAAAGAATCTGGATTGTGGTGAGGGAACAGAGAAAAAAGCTCATTTAGGACCTGCACTTACGAAGGGTGTAGGCAGCTGTATATCAGAGAGTAAACCTTCTGAGAATAAAAACAGCTGGAGCTTGTTAAGGTAATTACACAAGGGGAAATGATAATGTACTGGGAACTCCTCAGAAGAATCTGATTTGTGGTGAGGGGGAGAGAGATAAAAGCTCATTTAGGAACGACATGAACATGCTGCGTAGGTAGCTGGTTTATCAGTACATATCTCCACTGAGGTTAAGAAAAGCAGTATCTTAATAAGTAAGTACTTCCTGGTATGGTTACTGTACTGGTAACTCCCCAAAACAATCTGGATTGTGGTGAGGGAACAGAGAAAACAGCTCATTTAGGACCTGCACTTACGAAGGGGGTAGGCAGCTGTATATCAGGGAGTAAACCTTCTGAGAATAAAAACAGCTGGAGCTTGTTAAGGTAATTACACAGGGGAAATTATAAAGTACTGGGAACTCCTCAGTAGAATCTTATTTGTGGTGAGGGGAGAGAGAGATAAAAGCTCATTTAGGAACGACATGAACATGCTGCGTAGGGTAGCTGTTTATCAGTAAATATCTCCACTGAGATTAAGAAAAGCAGTAGCTTAATAAATTAAGTACTTCCTGGTATGGTTACTGTACTGGTAACTCCCCAAAAGAATCTGGATTGTGGTGAGGGAACAGAGAAAAAAGCTCATTTAGGACCTGCACTTACGAAGGTGGTAGGCAGCAGTATATCAGGGAGTAAATCTTCTGAGATAAAAACAGCTGGAACTTGTTAAGGTAATTACACAGGGGAAAGGATAATGTACTGGGAACTCCTCAGAAGAATCTGATTTGTGGGTGAGGGGAGAGAGATAAAAGGTCATTTAGGAACGACATGAACATGCTGCGTAGGTAGCTGTTTATCAGTATATATCTCCACTGAGATTAAGAAAAGCAGTAGCTTAATAATTAAGTACTTCCTGGTACGGTTACTGTACTGGTAACTCCCCAAAAGAATCTGGATTGTGGTGAGGGAACAGAGAAAAAAGCTCATTTAGGACCTGCACTTACGAAGGGGGTAGGCAGCTGTATATCAGGGAGTAAACCTTCTGAGAATAAAAACAGCTGGAGCTTGTTAAGGTAATTACACAGGGGAAAAGGTAATGGACTGGGAACTCCTCAGAAGAATCTGATTTGTGGTGAGGGAGAGAGATAAAAGCTCATTAGGAACGACATGAACATGCTGCATAGGTAGCTGTTTATCAGTAAATATCTCCACTGAGATAAGAAAAGCAGTAGCTTAATAAATTAAGTACTTTCTGGTATGGTTACTGTACTGGTAACTCCCCAAAAGAATCTGGATTGTGGTGAGGGAACAGAGAAAAAAGCTCATTTAGGACCTGCACTTATGAAGGGGGTAGGCAGCTGTATATCAGGGAGTAATCCTTCTGAGAATAAAACAGCTGGAGCTTGTTAAGGTAATTACACAGGGGAAAGGATAATGTACTGGGAACTCCTAAGAAGAATCTGATTTGTGGTGAGGGGAGAGAGAGATAAAAGCTCATTTAGGATCAACATGAACATGCTGCGTAGGTAGCTGTTTATCAGTAAATATCTCCACTGAGATTAAGAAAAGCAGTCGCTTAATAAATTAAGTAATTCTTGGTATGGTTACTGTACTGAGTAACTCCCCAAAAGAATCTGGATTGTGGTGAGGGAACAGAGAAAAAAGCTCATTTAGGACCTGCACTTACGAAGGGTGTAGGCAGCTGTATATCAGAGAGTAAACCTTCTGAGAATAAAAACAGCTGGAGCTTTGTTAAGGTAATTACACAAGGGAAATGATAATGTACTGGGAACCTCCTCAGAAGAATCTGATTTGTGGTGAGGGGAGAGAGATAAAAGCTCATTTAGGAACGACATGAACATGCTGCGTAGGTAGCTGTTTATCAGTACATATCTCCACTGAGGTTAAGAAAAGCAGTATCTTAATAAAGTAAATACTTCCTGGTATGGTTACTGTACTGGTAACTCCCCAAAACAATCTGGATTGTGGTGAGGGAACAGAGAAAACAGCTCATTTAGGACCTGCACTTACGAAGGGGGTAGGCAGCTGTATATCAGGGAGTAAACCTTCTGAGAATAAAAACAGCTGGAGCTTGTTAAGGTAATTACACAGGGGAAATTATAAAGTACTGGGAACTCCTCAGAAGAATCTTATTTGTGGTGAGGGGAGAGAGATAAAAGCTCATTTAGGAACGACATGAACATGCTGCTTAGGTAGCTGTTTATCAGTAAATATCTCCACTGAGATTAAGAAAAGCAGTAGCTTAATAAATTAAGTACTTCCTGGTATGGTTACTCTACTGGTAACTCCCCAAAAGAATCTGGATTGTGGTGAGGGAACAGAGAAAAAAGCTCATTTAGGACCTGCACTTATGAAGGGGGTAGTCAGCAGTATATCAGGGAGTAAACCTTCTGAGAATAAAACAGCTGGACCTTGTTAAGGTACTTACACAGTGGAAAGGATAATGTACTGCGAACTCCTCAGAAGTATCTGATTTGTGGTTAGGGGGAGAGAGATAAAAGCTCATTTAGGAACGACATGAACATGCTGCGTAGGTAGCTGTTTATCAGTAAATATCTCCACTGAGATTAAGAAAAGCAGTAGCTTAATAAATTAAGTACTTCCTGGTATGGTTACTGTACTAGTAACTCCCCAAAAGAATCTGGATTGTGTTGAGGTTACAGCGAAAAAAAGCTCATTTATGACCCGCACTTACGAAGTGGGTAGGCAGTTGTTTATCAGGGAGTAAACCTTCTGAGAATAAAAACAGCTGGAGAATGTTAAGGTAATTACACAGGGGAAAGGATAATGTACTGGGAAACTCCTCAGAAGAATCTGATTTGTGTGAAGGGAGAGAGATAAAAGCTCATTTAGGAACGACATGAACAGGCTGCGTAGGTAGCTGTTTGTCACTAAATATCTCCACTGAGATTAAGAAAAGCAGTAGCTTAAAAAATTAAGTACTTCCTGGTATGGGTACTGTACTGGTAACTCCCCAAAAGAATCTGGATTGTGGTGAGGGAACAGAGAAAAAAGCTCATTTAGGACCTGCACTTACGAAGGGGGTAGGCAGCTGTATATCAGGGAGTATAACCTTCTGAGAATAAAAACAGCTGGAGCTTGTTAAGGTAATTACACAGGGGAAAGGATAATGTACTGGGAACAATTCAGAAGAATCTGATTTGTGGTGAGGGGAGAGAGATAAAAGCTCATTTAGGAACGACATGAACATGCTTCGTAGGTAGCTGTTTATCAGTAAATATCTCCACTGAGATTAAGAAAAGCAGTAGCTTAATAAATTAAGTACTTCCTGGAATGGTTTACTGTACTGGTAACTCCCCAAAGAATCTGGATTGTGGTGAGGGAACAGAGAAAAAAGCTCATTTAGGACCCTGTCACTTACGAAGGGGGTAGGCAGCTGTATATCAGGGAGTAAACCTTCTGAGAATAAAAACAGCTGGAGCTTGTTAAGGTAATTACACAGGGGAAAAGGTAATGGACTGGGAACTCCTCAGAAGAATCTGATTTGTGGTGAGGGGAGAGAGATAAAAGCTCATTTAGGAACGACATGAACATGCTGCATAGGTAGCTGTTTATCAGTAAATATCTCCCACTGAGATTAAGAAAAGCAGTAGCTTAATAAAATTAAGTACTTTCTGGTATGGTTACTGTACTGGTAACTCCCCAAAAGAATCTGGATTGTGGTGAGGGAACAGAGAAAAAAGCTCATTTAGGACCTGCACTTATGAAGGGGGTAGGCAGCTGTATATCAGGGAGTAATCCTTCTGAGAATAAAAACAGCTGAGCTTGTTAAGGTAATTACACAGGGGAAAGGATAATGTACTGGGAACTCCTAAGAAGAATCTGATTTGTGGTGAGGGGAGAGAGATAAAAGCTCATTTAGGATCAACATGAACATGCTGCGTAGGTAGCTGTTTATCAGTAAATATCTCCACTGAGATTAAGAAAAGCAGTCGCTTAATAAATTAAGTACTTCTTGGTATGGTTACTGTACTGGTAACTCCCCAAAAAGAATCTGGATTGTGGTGAGGGAACAGAGAAAAAAGCTCATTTAGGACCTGCACTTACGAAGGGTGTAGGCAGCTGTATATCAGAGAGTAAACCTTCCTGAGAATAAAAACAGCTGGAGCTTGTTAAGGTAATTACACAAGGGAAATGATAATGTACTGGGAACTCCTCAGAAGAATCTGATTTGTGGTGAGGGGAGAGAGATAAAAGCTCATTTAGGAACGACATGAACATGCTGCGTAGGTAGCTGTTTATCAGTACATATCTCCACTGAGGTTAAGAAAAGCAGTATCTTAATAAAGTAAGTACTTCCTGGTATGGTTACTGTACTGGTAACTCCCCAAAACAATCTGGATTGTGGTGAGGGAACAGAGAAAACAGCTCATTTAGGACCTGCACTTACGAAGGGGGTAGGCAGCTGTATATCAGGGAGTAAACCTTCTGAGAATAAAAACAGCTGGAGCTTGTTAAGGTAATTACACAGGGGAAATTATAAAGTACTGGGAACTCCTCAGTAGAATCTTATTTGTGGTGAGGGGGAGAGAGATAAAAGCTCATTTAGGAACGACATGAACATGCTGCTTAGGTAGCTGTTTATCAGTAAATATCTCCACTGAGATTAAGAAAAGCAGTAGCTTAATAAATTAAGTACTTCCTGGTATGGTTACTCTACTGGTAACTCCCCAAAAGAATCTGGATTGTGGTGAGGGAACAGAGAAAAAAGCTCATTTAGGACCTGCACTTATGAAGGGGGTAGTCAGCAGTATATCAGGGAGTAAACCTTCTGAGAATAAAAACAGCTGGACCTTGTTAAGGTACTTACACAGTGGAAAGGATAATGTACTGCGAACTCCTCAGAAGTATCTGATTTGTGGTTAGGGGAGAGAGATAAAAGCTCATTTAGGAACGACATGAACATGCTGCGTAGGTAGCTGTTTATCAGTAAATATCTCCACTGAGATTAAGAAAAGCAGTAGCTTAATAAATTAAGTACTTCCTGGTATGGTTACTGTACTAGTAACTCCCCCAAAAGAATCTGGATTGTGTTGAGGTTACAGCGAAAAAAGCTCATTTATGACCCGCACTTACGAAGTGGGTAGGCAGTTGTTTATCAGGGAGTAAACCTTCTGAGAATAAAAACAGCTGGAGAATGTTAAGGGTAATTACACAGGGGAAAGGATAATGTACTGGGAACTCCTCAGAAGAATCTGATTTGTGGTGAAGGGAGAGAGATAAAAGCTCATTTAGGAACGACATGAACATGCTTCCTAGGTAGCTGTTTATCAGTAAATATCTCCACTGAAATTAAGAAAAGCAGTAGCTTAATAAATTAAGTACTTCCTGGTATGGTTACTGTACTGGTAACTCCCCCAAAGAATCTGGATTGTGGTGAGGGAACAGAGAAAAAAGCTCATTTAGGACCTGCACTTACGAAGGGGGTAGGCAGCTGTATATCAGGGAGTAAACCTTCTGAGAATAAAAACAGCTGGAGCTTGTTAAGGTAATTACACAGGGGAAAGGATAATGTACTGGGAACTCCTCAGAAGAATCTGAATTTGTGGTGAGGGGAGAGAGATAAAAGCTCATTTAGGAACGACATGAACATGCTGCGTAGGTAGCTGTTTATCCAGTACATATCTCCACTGAGATTAAGAAAAGCAGTATCTTAATAAATTAAGTACTTCCTGGTATGGTTACTGTACTGGTAACTCCCCAAAAGAATCTGGATTGTGGTGAGGGAACAGAGAAAAAAGCTGATTTAGGACCTGCACTTACGAAGGGGGTAGGCAGCTGTGTATCAGGGAGTAAACCTTCTGAGAATAAAAACAGCTGGAGCTTGTTAAGGTAATTACACAGGGGAAAGGATAAAGTACTGGGAACTCCTCAGAAGAATCTGATTTGTGGTGAGGGGAGAGAGATAAAAGCTCATTTAGGAACGACATGAACATGCTGCTTATGTAGCTGTTTATCAGTAAATATCTCCACTGAGATTAAGGAAAGCAGTAGCTTAATAAATTAAGTACTTCCTGGTATGGTTACTGTACTGGAAACTCCCCAAAAGAATCTGGATTGTGGTGAAAGGAACAGAGAAAAATGCTCATTTAGGACCTGCACTTATGAAGGGGGTAGGCAGCAGTATATCAGGGAGTAAACCTTCTGAGAATAAAAACAGCTGGAGCTTGTTAAGCTAATTACACAGGGGAAAGGATAATGTACTGGGAACTCCTCAGAGGAATCTGATTTGTGGTGAGGGGAGAGAGATAAAAGCTCATTTAAGAACGACATGAACATTCTGCGTAGGTAGCAGTTTATCAGTAAGTATCTCCACTGAGATTAAGAAAAGCAGTAGCTTAATAAATTAAGTACTTCCTGGTACTGTTACTGTACTGGTACCTCCCCCAAAGAGTCTGGATTGTGGTGAGGGAACAGAGAAAAAAGCTCATTTAGGACCTGCACTTAGGAAGGGTGTAGCAGCTGTATATCAGAGAGTAAACCTTCTGAGAATAAAAACAGCTGGAGCTTGTTAAGGTAATTACACAGGGGGAAAGGATAAAGTACTGGGAACTCCTCAGAAGAATCTTATTTGTGGTGAGGGGAGAGAGATAAAAGCTCATTAGGAACGACATGAAAATGCTGCGTAGGTAGCTGTTTATCAGTAAAATATCTCCACTGAGATTAAGAAAAGCAGTAGCTTAATAAATTAAGTACTTCCTGGTATGGTTACTGTACTGGTAACTCCCCCAAAAGAATCTGGATTGTGGTGAGGGGAACAGAGAAAAAAGCTCATTTAGGACTGCACTTACGAAGTGGGTAGGCAGCTGTATATCAGGAGTAAACCTTCTGAGAATAAAAAACAGCTGGAGCTTGTTAAGGTAATTACACAGGGGAAAGGATAATGTACTGGGAACTCCTCAGAAGAATCTGATTTGTGGTGAGGGGAGAGAGATAAAAGCTCATTTAGGAACGACATGAACATGCTGCATACATAGCTGTTTATCAGTAAATATCTCCACTGAGATTAAGAAAAGCAGTAGCTAAATATGTTATGTATTTCCTGGTATGGTTACTGTACTGGTAACTCCCCAAAAGAATCTGTATTTTGGTGAAGGAACAGAGAAAAAAGCTCATTTAGGACCTGCACTGACGAAGGGGGTAGGCAGCTGTATATCAGGGAGTAAACCTTCTGAGAATAAAAACAGCTGGAGCTTGTTAAGCTAATTACACAGGGGAAAGGATAATGTACTGGGAACTCCTCAGAGGAATCTGATTTGTGGTGAGCGGAGAGAGATAAAAGCTCATTTAAGAACGACATGAACATTCTGCGTAGGTAGCAGTTTATCAGTAAGTATCTTCACTGAGATTAAGAAAAGCAGTAGCTTAATAAATTAAGTACTTCCTGGTACTGTTACTGTACTGGTAACTCCCCCAAAGAATCTGGATTGTGGTGAGGGAACAGAGAAAAAAGCTCATTTAGGACCTGCACTTACGAAGGGTGTAGGCAGCTGTATATCAGAGAGTAAACCTTCTGAGAATAAAAACAGCTGGAGCTTGTTAAGGTAATTACACAAGGGAAAGGATAATGTACTGGGAACTCCTCAGAAGAATCTGATTTGTGGTGAGGGGGAGAGAGATAAAAGCTCATTTAGGAACGACATGAACATGCTGCGTAGGTAGCTGTTTATCAGTACATATCTCCACTGAGGTTAAGAAAAGCAGTATCTTAATAAATTAAGTACTTCCTGGTATGGTTACTGTACTGGTAACTCCCCAAAAGAATCTGGATTGTGGTGAGGGAACAGAGAAAACAGCTCATTTAGGACCTGCACTTACGAAGGGGGTAGGCAGCTGTATATCAGGGAGTAAACCTTCTCAGAATAAAAACAGCTGGAGCTTGTTAAGGTAATTACACAGGGGAAATTATAAAGTACTGGGAACTCCTCAGAAGAATCTGATTTGTGGTGAGGGGGGGAGAGAGATAAAAGCTCATTTAGGAACGACATGAACATGCTGCTTAGGTAGCTGTTTTATCAGTAATATCTCCACTGAGATTAAGAAAAGCAGTAGCTTAATAAATTAAGTACTTCCTGGTATGGTTACTCTACTGGTAACTCCCCAAAAGAATCTGGATTGTGGTGAGGGAACAGAGAAAAAAGCTCATTTAGGACCTGCACTTATGAAGGGGGTAGTCAGCAGTATATCAGGGAGTAAAACCTTCTGAGAATAAAAACAGCTGGACTTGTTAAGGTACTTACACAGTGGAAAGGATAATGTACTGCGAACTCTCAGAAGTATCTGATTTGTGGTGAGGGGGAGAGAGGATAAAAGCTCATTTAGGAACGACATGAACATGCTGCGTAGGTAGCTGTTTATCAGTAAATATCTCCACTGAGATTAAGAAAAGCAGTAGCTTAATAAATTAAGTACTTCCTGGTATGGTTACTGTACTAGTAACTCCCCAAAAGAATCTGGATTGTGTTGAGGGAACAGCGAAAAAAGCTCATTTTATGACCCGCACTTACGAAGTGGGTAGGCAGTTGTTTATCAGGGAGTAAACCTTCTGAGAATAAAAACAGCTGGAGCATGTTAAGGTAATTACACAGGGGAAAGGATAATGTACTGGGAACTGCTCAGTAAGAATCTGATTTGTGGTGAGGGGAGGGAGATAAAAGCTCATTTAGGAACGACATGAACAGGCTGCGTAGGTAGCTGTTTGTCACTAAATATCTCCACTGAGATTAAGAAAAGCAGTAGCTTAATAAATTAAGTACTTCCTGGTATGGTTTACTGTACTAGTAACTCCCCAAAAGAATCTGGATTGTGTTGAGGGAACAGAGAAAAAAGCTCATTTAGGACCTGCACTTACGAAGGGGGTAGGCAGCTTTATATCAGGGAGTAAACCTTCTGAGAATAAAAACAGCTGGAGCTTGTTAAGGTAATTACACAGGGGAAAGGATAATGTACTGGGAACAATTCAGAAGAATCTGATTTGTGGTGAGGGGAGAGAGATAAAAGCTCATTAGGAACGACATGAACATGCTTCGTAGGTAGCTGTTTATCAGTAATATCTCCACTGAGATTAAGAAAAGCAGTAGCTTTAATAAACTAAGTACTTCCTGGAATGGTTACTGTACTGGTAACTCCCCAAAAGAATCTGGATTGTGTTGAGGGAACAGAGAAAAAATCTCATTTAGGACCTGCACTTTCGAAGGGGGTAGGCATCTGTATATCAGGGAGTAAACCTTCTGAGAATAAATACAGCTGGAGCTTGTTAAGGTAATTACACAGGGGAAAGGATAATGTACTGGGAACTCCTCAGAAGAATCTGATGTGTGGTGAGGGTAGAGAGATAAAAGCTCATTTAGGAACGACATTAACATGCTGCGTAGGTAGCTGTTTATCAGTAAATATCTCCACTGCGATTAAGAAAAGCAGTAGCTTAATAAATTAATTACTTCCTGGTATGGTTACTGTACTGGTAACTCCCCCAAAGAATCTGGATTGTGGTGAGGGAACAGAGAAAAAAGCTCATTTAGGACCTGCACTTACGAAGGGGGTAGGCAGCTGTATATCAGGGAGTAAACCTTCTGAGAATAAAAACAGCTGGAGCTTGTTAAGGTAATTACACAGGGGAAAGGATAATGTACTGGGAACTCCTCAGAAGAATCTGATTTGGTGGTGAGGGAGAGAGATAAAAGCTCATTTAGGAACGACATGAACATGCTGCGTAGGTAGCTGTTTATCAGTACATATCTCCACTGAGATTAAGAAAAGCAGTATCTTAATAAATTAAGTACTTCCTGGTATGGTTACTGTACTGGTAACTCCCTAAAAGAATCTGGATTGTGGTGAGGGAACAGAGAAAAAAAGCTCATTTATGACCTGCACTTACGAAGGCGGGTAGGCAGCTGTATATCAGGGAGTAAACCTTCTGAGAATAAAAAACAGCTGGAGCTTGTTAAGGTAATTACACAGGGGAAAGGATAAAGTACTGGGAACTCCTCAGAAGAATCTGATTTGTGGTGAGGAGAGAGAGGATAAAAGCTCATTAGGAACGACATGAACATGCTGCTTAGGTAGCTGTTTATCAGTATATATCTCCACTGAGATTAAGAAAAGCAGTAGCTTAATAAATTAAGTACTTCCTGGTATGGTTACCTGTACTGGTAACTCCCCAAAAGAATCTGGATTGTGGTGAGGGAACAGAGAAAAAAGCTCATTTAGGACCTTCCCTTATGAAGGGGGTAGAGCAGCAGTATATCATGTTGTAAACCTTCTGAGAATAAAAACAGCTGGACCTTGTTAAGGTACTTACACAGTGGGAAAGGATAATGTACTGGGAACTCCTCAGAAAAATCTGATTTGTGGTGAGGGGAGAGAGATATAAAGCTCATTTAGGAACGACATGAAACATGCTGCGTAGGTAGCTGTTTATCAGTAAATATCTCCACTGAGATTAAGAAAAGCAGTAGCTTAATAAATTAAGTACTTCCTGGTATGGTTACTGTACTGGTAACTCCCCAAAAGAATCTGGATTTGTGGTGAGGGAACAGAGAAAAAAGCTCATTTAAGACCTGCCCTTACGAAGGGGGTAGGCAGCTGTATATCAGGGAGTAAACCTTCTGAGAATAAAAACAGCTGGAGCTTGTTAAGGTAATTACACAGGGGAAAGGATAATGTACTGGGAACTCCTCAGAAGAATCTGATTTGTGGTGAGGGGAGAGAGATAAAAGCTCATTTAGGAACGACATGAACATGCTGCATACATAGCTGTTTATCAGTAAATATCTCCACTGAGATTAGAAAAGCAGTAGCTAAATAAGTTATGTACTTCCTGGTATGGTTACTGTACTGGTAACTCCCAAAAGAATCTGGATTTTGGTGAAGGAACAGAGAAAAAATCTCATTTAGGACCTGCACTGACGAAGGGGGTAGGGCAGCTGTATATCAGGGAGTAAACCTTCTGAGAATAAAAAACAGCTGGAGCTTGTTAAGCTAATTACACAGGGGAAAGGATATGTACTGGGAACTCCTCAGAGGAATCTGATTTGTGGTGAGGGGAGAGAGATAAAAGCTCATTTAAGAACGACATGAACATTCTGCGTAGGTAGCAGTTTATCAGTAAAGTATCTCCACTGAGATTAAGAAAAGCAGGTAGCTTAATAAATTAAGTACTTCCTGGTACTGTTACTGTACTGGTAACTCCCCCAAAGAATCTGGATTGTGGTTGAGGGAACAGAGAAAATAGCTCATTTAGGACCTGCCACTTACGAAGGGTGTAGGCAGCTGTATATCAGGGAGTAAACCTCTGAGAATAAAAACAGCTGGAGCTTGTTAAGGTAATTACACAGGGGAAAGGATAATGTACTGGGAACTCCTCAGAAGAATCTGATTTGTGGTGAGGGGAGAGAGATAAAAGCTCATTTAGGAACGACATGAAACATGCTGCGTAAGTAGCTGTTTATCAGTAAATATCTCCACTGAGATTAAGAAAAGCAGTAGCTTAATAAATTAAGTACTTCCTGGAATGGTTACTGTACTGGTAACTCCCCAAAAGAATCTGGGATTGTGGTGAGGGAACAGAGAAAAAATCTCATTTAGGACTGCACTTTCGAAGGGGGGTAGGCAGCTGTATATCAGGGAGTAAACCTTCTGAGAATAAATACAGCTGGAGCTTGTTAAGGTAATTACACAGGGGAAAGGATAATGTACTGGGAACAATTCAGAAGAATCTGATTTGTGGTGAGGGGAGAGGGAGATAAAAGCTCATTTAGGAACGACATGAACAAGCTTCCTAGGTAGCTGTTTATCAGTAAATATCTCCACTGAAATTAAGAAAAGCAGTAGCTTAATAAATTAAGTACTTCCTGGTATGGTTACTGTACTGGTAACTCCCCCAAAGAATCTGGATTGTGGTGAGGGAACAGAGAAAAAAGCTCATTTAGGACCTGCACTTACGAAGGGGGTAGGCAGCTGTATATCAGGGAGTAAACCTTCTGAGAATAAAAACAGCTGGAGCTTGTTAAGGTAATTACACAGGGGAAAGGATAATGTACTGGAACTCCTCAGAAGAATCTGATTTGTGGTGAGGGGAGAGAGATAAAAGCTCATTTAGGAACGACATGAACATGCTGCGTAGGTAGCTGTTTATCAGTACATATCTCCACTGAGATTAAGAAAAGCAGTATCTTAATAAATTAAGTACTTCCTGGTATGGTTACTGTACTGTAACTCCCCAAAAGAATCTGGATTGTGGTGAGGGAACAGAGAAAAAAGCTGATTTAGGACCTGCACTTACGAGGGGGGTAGGCAGCTGTGTATCAGGGAGTAAACCTTCTGAGAATAAAAACAGCTGGAGCTTGTTAAGGTAATTACACAGGGGAAAGGATAAAGTTACTGGGAACTCCTCAGAAGAATCTGATTTGTGGTGAGGGGAGAGAGATAAAAGCTCATTTAGGAACGACATGAACATGCTGCTTATGTAGCTGTTTATCAGTAAATATCTCCACTGAGATTAAGAAAAGCAGTAGCTTAATAAATTAAGTACTTCCTGGTATGGTTACTGTACTGGAAACTCCCCAAAAGAATCTGGATTGTGGTGGAAGGAACAGAGAAAAAATGCTCATTTAGGACCTGCACTTATGAAGGGGGTAGGCAGCAGTATATCAGGGAGTAAACCTTCTGAGAATAAAAACAGCTGGAGCTTGTTAAGCTAATTACACAGGGAAAGGATAATGTACTGGGAACTCCTCAGAGGAATCTGATTTGTGGTGAGGGGGAGAGAGATAAAAGCTCATTTAAGAACGACATGAACATTCTGCGTAGGTAGCAGTTTATCAGTAAGTATCTCCACTGAGATTAAGAAAAGCAGTAGCTTAATAAATTAAGTACTTCCTGGTACTGTTACTGTACTGGTACCTTCCCCAAAGAGTCTGGATTGTGGTGAGGGAACAGAGAAAAAAGCTCATTTAGGACCTGCACTTAGGAAGGGTGTAGGCAGCTGTATATCAGAGAGTAAACCTTCTGAGAATAAAAACAGCTGGAGCTTGTTAAGGTAATTACACAGGGGAAAGGATAAAGTACTGGGAACTCCTCAGAAGAATCTTATTTGTGGTGAGGGGGAGAGAGATAAAAGCTCATTTAGGAACGACATGAAACTGCTGCGTAGGTAGCTGTTTATCAGTAAATATCTCCACTGAGATTAAGAAAAGCAGTAGCTTAATAAATTAAGTACTTCCTGGTATGGTTACTGTACTGGTAACTCCCCAAAAGAATCTGGATTGTGGTGAGGGAACAGAGAAAAAAAGCTCATTTAGACCTGCACTTACGAAGTGGGTAGGCAAGCTGTATATCAGGGAGTAAACCTTCTGAGAATAAAAACAGCTGGAGCTTGTTAAGGTAATTACACAGGGGAAAGGATAATGTACTGGGAACTCCTCAGAAGAATCTGATTTGTGGTGAGGGGAGAGAGATAAAAGCTCATTTAGGAACGACATGAACATGCTGCATACATAGCTGTTTATCAGTAAATATCTCCACTGAGATTAAGAAAAGCAGTAGCTAAATATGTTATGTATTTCCCTGGTATGGTTACTGTACTGGTAACTCCCCAAAAGAATCTGTATTTTGGTGAAGGAACAGAGAAAAAAGCTCATTAGGACCTGCACTGACGAAAGGGGGTAGGCAGCTGTATATCAGGGAGTAAACCTTCTGAGAATAAAAACAGCTGGAGCTTGTTAAGCTAATTACACAGGGGGAAAGGATAATGTACTGGGAACTCCTCAGAGGAATTCTGATTTGTGGTGAGCGGAGAGAGATAAAAGCTCATTTAAGAACGACATGAACATTCTGCGTAGGTAGCAGTTTATCAGTAAGTATCTTCACTGAGATTAAGAAAAGCAGTAGCTTAATAAATTAAGTACTTCCTGGTACTGTTACTGTACTGGTAACTCCCCCCAAAGAATCTGGATTGTGGTGAGGGAACAGAGAAAAAAGCTCATTTAGACCTGCACTTACGAAGGGTGTAGGCAGCTGTATATCAGAGAGTAAACCTTCTGAGAATAAAAACAGCTGGAGCTTGTTAAGGTAATTACACAAGGGAAAGGATAATGTACTGGGAACTCCTCAGAAGAATCTGATTTGTGGTGAGGGGAGAGAGATAAAAGCTCATTTAGGAACGACATGAACATGCTGCGTAGGTAGCTGTTTATCAGTACATATCTCCACTGAGGTTAAGAAAAGCAGTATCTTAATAAATTAAGTACTTCCTGTATGGTTACTGTACTGGTAACTCCCCAAAAGAATCTGGATTGTGGTGAGGGAACAGAGAAAACAGCTCATTTAGGACCTGCACTTACGAAGGGGGTAGGCAGCTGTATATCAGGGAGTAAACCTTCTCAGAATAAAAACAGCTGGAGCTTGTTAAGGTAATTACACAGGGGAAATTATAAAGTACTGGGAACTCCTCAGAAGAATCTGATTTGTGGTGAGGGGAGAGAGATAAAAGCTCATTTAGGAACGACATGAACTGCTGCTTAGGTAGCTGTTTATCAGTAAATATCTCCACTGAGATTAAGAAAAAGCTAGTAGCTTAATAAATTAAGTACTTCCTGGTATGGTTACTCTACTGGTAACTCCCCAAAAGAATCTGGATTGTGGTGAGGGAACAGAGAAAAAAGCTCATTTAGGACCTGCACTTATGAAGGGGGTAGTCAGCAGTATATCAGGGAGTAAACCTTCTGAGAATAAAAACAGCTGGACCTTGTTAAGGTACTTACACAGTGGAAAGGATAATGTACTGCGAACTCCTCAGAAGTATCTGATTTGTGGTGAGGGGAGAGAGATAAAAGCTCATTTAGGAACGACATGAACATGCTGCGTAGGTAGCTGTTTATCAGTAAATATCTCCACTGAGATTAAGAAAAGCAGTAGCTTAATAAATTAAGTACTTCCTGGTATGGTTACTGTACTAGTAACTCCCCAAAAGAATCTGGATTGTGTTGAGGGAACAGCGAAAAAAGCTCATTTATGACCCGCACTTACGAAGTGGGTAGGCAGTTGTTTATCAGGGAGTAAACCTTCTGAGAATAAAAACAGCTGGAGCATGTTAAGGTAATTACACAGGGGAAAGGATAATGTACTGGGAACTGCTCAGAAGAATCTGATTTGTGGTGAGGGGAGGGAGATAAAAGCTCATTTAGGAACGACATGAACAGGCTGCGTAGGTAGCTGTTTGTCACTAAATATCTCCACTGAGATTAAGAAAAGCAGTAGCTTAATAAATTAAGTACTTCCTGGTATGGTTACTGTACTAGTAACTCCCCAAAAGAATCTGGATTGTGTTTGAGGGAACAGAGAAAAAAGCTCATTTAGGACCTGCACTTACGAAGGGGGGTAGGCAGCTTTATATCAGGAGAGTAAACCTTCTGAGAATAAAAACAGCTGGAGCTTGTTAAGGTAATTACACAGGGGAAAGGATAATGTACTGGGAACAATTCAGAAGAATCTGATTTGTGGTGAGGGGGAGAGAGATAAAAGCTCATTTAGGAACGACATGAACATGCTTCGTAGGTAGCTGTTTATCAGTAAATATCTCCACTGAGATTAAGAAAAGCAGTAGCTTAATAAACTAAGTACTTCCTGGAATGGTTACTGTACTGGTAACTCCCCAAAAGAATCTGGATTGTGTTGAGGGAACAGAGAAAAAAATCTCATTTAGGACCTGCACTTTCGAAGGGGGTAGGCATCTGTATATCAGGGAGTAAACCTTCTGAGAATAAATACAGCTGGAGCTTGTTAAAGGTAATTACACAGGGGAAAGGATAATGTACTGGGAACTCCTCAGAAGAATCTGATGTGTGGTGAGGGTAGAGAGATAAAAGCTCATTTAGGAACGACATTAACATGCTGCGTAGGTAGCTGTTTATCAGTAAATATCTCCACTGCGATTAAGAAAAGCAGTAGCTTAATAAATTAATTACTTCCTGGTATGGTTACTGTACTGGTAACTCCCCCAAAGAATCTGGATTGTGGTGAGGGAACAGAGAAAAAAGCTCATTTAGGACCTGCACTTACGAAGGGGGTAGGCAGCTGTTATCAGGGAGTAAACCTTCTGAGAATAAAAACAGCTGGAGCTTGTTAAGGTAATTACACAGGGGAAAGGATAATGTACTGGGAACTCCTCAGAAGAATCTGATTTGTGGTGAGGGGGAGAGAGATAAAAGCTCATTTAGGAACGACATGAACATGCTGCGTAGGTAGCTGTTTATCAGTACATATCTCCACTGAGATTAAGAAAAGCAGTATCTTAATAAATTAAGTACTTCCTGGTATGGTTACTGTACTGGTAACTCCCCAAAAGAATCTGGATTGTGGTGAGGGAACAGAGAAAAAAGCTCATTTATGACCTGCACTTATGAAGGGGGTAGGCAGCTGTATATCAGGGAGTAAACCTTCTGAGAATAAAAACAGCTGGAGCTTGTTAAGGTAATTACACAGGGGAAAGGATAAAGTACTGGGAACTCCTCAGAAGAATCTGATTTGTGGTGAGGAGAGAGAGATAAAAGCTCATTAGGAACGACATGAACATGCTGCTTAGGTAGCTGTTTATCAGTATATATCTCCACTGAGATTAAGAAAAGCAGTAGCTTAATAAATTAAGTACTTCCTGGTATGGTTACTGTACTGGTAACTCCCAAAAGAATCTGGATTGTGGTGAGGGAACAGAGAAAAAAGCTCATTTAGGACCTTCCCTTATGAAGGGGGTAGGCAGCAGTATATCAGGTTGTAAACCTTCTGAGAATAAAAACAGCTGGACCTTGTTAAGGTACTTACACAGTGGAAAGGATAATGTACTGGGAACTCCTCAGAAAAATCTGATTTGTGGTGAGGGGAGAGAGATAAAAGCTCATTTAGGAACGACATGAACATGCTGCGTAGGTAGCTGTTTATCAGTAAATATCTCCACTGAGATTAAGAAAAGCAGTAGCTTAATAAATTAAGTACTTCCTGGTATGGTTACTGTACTGGTAACTCCCCAAAAGAATCTGGATTGTGGTGAGGGAACAGAGAAAAAAGCTCATTTAAGACCTGCCCTTACGAAGGGGGTAGGCAGCTGTATATCAGGGAGTAAACCTTCTGAGAATAAAAACAGCTGGAGCTTGTTAAGGTAATTACACAGGGGAAAGGATAATGTACTGGGAACTCCTCAGAAGAATCTGATTTGTGGTGAGGGGAGAGAGATAAAAGCTCATTTAGGAACGACATGAACATGCTGCATACATAGCTGTTTATCAGTAAATATCTCCACTGAGATTAAGAAAAGCAGTAGCTAAATAAGTTATGTACTTCCTGGTATGGTTACTGTACTGGTAACTCCCCAAAAGAATCTGGATTTTGGTGAAGGAACAGAGAAAAAATCTCATTTAGGACCTGCACTGACGAAGGGGGTAGGCAGCTGTATATCAGGGAGTAAACCTTCTGAGAATAAAAACAGCTTGAGCTTGTTAAGCTAATTACACAGGGGAAAGGATAATGTACTGGGAACTCCTCAGAGGAATCTGATTATGTGGTGAGGGGAGAGAGATAAAAGCTCATTTAAGAACGACATGAACATTCTGCGTAGGTAGCAGTTTATCAGTAAGTATCTCCACTGAGATTAAGAAAAGCAGTAGCTTAATAAATTAAGTACTTCCTGGTACTGTTACTGTACTGGTAACTCCCCCAAAGAATCTGGATTGTGGTGAGGGAAACAGAGAAAATAGCTCATTTAGGACCTGCACTTACGAAGGGTGTAGGCAGCTGTATATCAGGGAGTAAACCTTCTGAGAATAAAAACAGCTGGAGCTTGTTAAGGTAATTACACAGGGGAAAGGATAATGTACTGGAACTCCTCAGAAGAATCTGATTTGTGGTGAGGGTGAGAGAGATAAAAGCTCATTAGGAACGACATGAACATGCTGCGTAAGTAGCTGTTTATCAGTAAAATATCTCCACTGAGATTAAGAAAAGCAGTAGCTTAATAAATTAAGTACTTCCTGGAATGGTTACTGTACTGGTAACTCCCCAAAAGAATCTGGATTGTGGTGAGGGAACAGAGAAAAAATCTCATTTAGGACCTGCACTTTCGAAGGGGGGTAGGCAGCTGTATATCAGGGAGTAAACCTTCTGAGAATAAATACAGCTGGAGCTTGTTAAGGTAATTACACAGGGGAAAGGATAATGTACTGGGAACAATTCAGAAGAATCTGATTTGTGGTGAGGGGAGAGAGATAAAAGCTCATTTAGGAACGACATGAACATGCTTCCTAGGTAGCTGTTTATCAGTAAATATCTCCACTGAAATTAAGAAAAGCAGTAGCTTAATAAATTAAGTACTTCCTGGTATGGTTACTGTACTGGTAACTCCCCCAAAGAATCTGGATTGTGGTGAGGGAACAGAGAAAAAAGCTCATTTAGGACCTGCACTTACGAAGGGGGTAGGCAGCTGTATATCAGGGAGTAAACCCTTCTGAGAATAAAAACAGCTGGAGCTTGTTAAGGTAATTACACAGGGGAAAGGATAATGTACTGGGAACTCCTCAGAAGAATCTGATTTGTGGTGAGGGGAGAGAGATAAAAGCTCATTTAGGAACGACATGAACATGCTGCGTAGGTAGCTGTTTTATCAGTACATATCTCCACTGAGATTAAGAAAAGCAGTATCTTAATAAATTAAGTACTTCCTGGTATGGTTACTGTACTGGTAACTCCCCAAAAGAATCTGGATTGTGGTGAGGGGAACAGAGAAAAAAGCTGATTTAGGACCTGCACTTACGAAGGGGGTAGGCAGCTGTGTATCAGGGAGTAAACCTTCTGAGAATAAAAACAGCTGGAGCTTGTTAACGGTAATTACACAGGGGAAAGGATAAAGTACTGGGAACTCCTCAGAAGAATCTGATTTGTGGTGAGGGGAGAGAGATAAAAGCTCATTTAGGAACGACATGAACATGCTGCTTATGTAGCTGTTTATCAGTAAATATCTCCACTGAGATTAAGAAAAGCAGTAGCTTAATAAATTAAGTACTTCCTGGTATGGTTACTGTACTGGAAACTCCCAAAAGAATCTGGATTGTGGTGAAGGAACAGAGAAAAATGCTCATTTAGGACCTGCACTTATGAAGGGGGTAGGCAGCAGTATATCAGGGAGTAAACCTTCTGAGAATAAAAACAGCTGGAGCTTGTTAAGCTAATTACACAGGGGAAAGGATAATGTACTGGGAACTCCTCAGAGGAATCTGATTTGTGGTGAGGGGAGAGAGATAAAAGCTCATTTAAGAACGACGGCATGAACATTCTGCGTAGGTAGCAGTTTATCCAGTAAGTATCTCCACTGAGATTAAGAAAAGCAGTAGCTTAATAAATTAAGTACTTCCTGGTACTGTTACTGTACTGGTACCTCCCCCAAAGAGTCTGGATTGTGGTGAGGGAACAGAGAAAAAAGCTCATTTAGGGACCTGCACTTAGGAAAGGGTGTAGGCAGCTGTATATCAGAGAGTAAACCTTCTGAGAATAAAAACAGCTGGAGCTTGTTAAGGTAATTACACAGGGGAAAGGATAAAGTACTGGGAACTCCTCAGAAGAATCTTATTTGTGGTGAGGGGGAGAGAGATAAAAGCTCATTTAGGAACGACATGAAAATGCTGCGTAGGTAGCTGTTTATCAGTAAATATCTCCACTGAGATTAAGAAAAGCAGTAGCTTAATAATTAAGTACTTCCTGGTATGGTTACTGTACTGGTAACTCCCCAAAAGAATCTGGATTGTGGTGAGGGAACAGAGAAAAAAAGCTCATTTAGGACCTGCACTTACGAAGTGGGTAGGCAGCTGTATATCAGGGAGTAAACCTTCAGAGAATAAAAACAGCTGGAGCTTGTTAAGGTAATTACACAGGGGAAAGGATAATGTACTGGGAACTCCTCAGAAGAATCTGATTTGTGGTGAGGGGAGAGAGATAAAAGCTCATTTAGGAACGACATGAACATGCTGCATACATAGCTGTTTATCAGTAAATATCTCCACTGAGATTAAGAAAAGCAGTAGCTAAATAAGTTATGTATTTCCTGGTATGGTTACTGTACTGGTAACTCCCCAAAAGAATCTGGATTTTGGTGAAGGAACAGAGAAAAAAGCTCATTTAGGACCTGCACTGACGAAGGGGGTAGGCAGCTGTATATCAGGGAGTAAACCTTCTGAGAATAAAAACAGCTGGAGCTTGTTAAGCTAATTACACAGGGGAAAGGATAATGTACTGGGAACTCCTCAGAGGAATCTGATTTGTGGTGAGCGGAGAGAGATAAAAGCTCATTTAAGAACGACATGAACATTCTGCGTAGGTAGCAGTTTATCAGTAAGTATCTTCACTGAGATTAAGAAAAGCAGTAGCTTAATAAATTAAGTACTTCCTGGTACTGTTACTGTACTGGTAACTCCCCCAAAGAATCTGGATTGTGGTGAGGGAACAGAGAAAAAAGCTCATTTAGGACCTGCACTTACGAAGGGTGTAGGCAGCTGTATATCAGAGAGTAAACCTTCTGAGAATAAAAACAGCTGGAGCTTGTTAAGGTAATTACACAAGGGAAAGGATAATGTACTGGGAAACTCCTCAGAAGAATCTGATTTGTGGTGAGGGGAGAGAGATAAAAGCTCATTTAGGAACGACATGAACATGCTGCGTAGGTAGCTGTTTATCAGTACATATCTCCACTGAGGTTAAGAAAAGCAGTATCTTAATAAATTAAAGTACTTCCTGGTATGGTTACTGTACTGGTAACTCCCCAAAAGAATCTGGATTGTGGTGAGGGAACAGAGAAAACAGCTCATTTAGGACCTGCACTTACGAAGGGGGGTAGGCAGCTGTATATCAGGGAGTAAACCTTCTCAGAATAAAAACAGCTGGAGCTTGTTAAGGTAATTACACAGGGGAAATTATAAAGTACTGGGAACTCCTCAGAAGAATCTGATTTGTGGTGAGGGGAGAGAGATAAAAGCTCATTTAGGAACGACATGAACATGCTGCTTAGGTAGCTGTTTATCAGTAAATATCTCCACTGAGATTAAGAAAAGCAGTAGCTTAATAAATTAAGTACTTCCTGGTATGGTTACTCTACTGGTAACTCCCCAAAAGAATCTGGATTGTGGTGAGGGAACAGAGAAAAAAGCTCATTTAGGACCTGCACTTATGAAGGGGGTAGTCAGCAGTATATCAGGGAGTAAACCTTCTGAGAATAAAAACAGCTGGACCTTGTTAAGGTACTTACACAGTGGAAAGGATAATGTACTGCGAACTCCTCAGAAAGTATCTGATTTGTGGTGAGGGGAGAGAGATAAAAGCTCATTTAGGAACGACATGAACATGCTGCGTAGGTAGCTGTTTATCAGTAAATATCTCCACTGAGATTAAGAAAAGCAGTAGCTTAATAAATTAAGTACTTCCTAGTATGGTTACTGTACTAGTAACTCCCCAAAAGAATCTGGATTGTGTTGAGGGAACAGCGAAAAAAGCTCATTATGACCCGCACTTACGAAGTGGGTAGGCAGTTGTTTATCAGGGAGTAAACCTTCTGAGAATAAAAACAGCAGGAGCATGTTAAGGTAATTACACAGGGGAAAGGATAATGTACTGGGAACTGCTCAGAAGAATCTGATTTGTGGTGAGGGGAGGGAGATAAAAGCTCATTTAGGAACGACATGAACAGGCTGCGTAGGTAGCTGTTGTCACTAAATATCTCCACTGAGATTAAGAAAAGCAGTAGCTTAATAAATTAAGTACTTTCCTGGTACGGTTACTGTACTAGTAACTCCCCAAAAGAATCTGGATTGTGTTGAGGGAACAGAGAAAAAAGCTCATTTAGGACCTGCACTTACGAAGGGGTAGGCAGCTTTATATCAGGGAGTAAACCTTCTGAGAATAAAAACAGCTGGAGCTTGTTAAGGTAATTACACAGGGGAAAGGATAATGTACTGGGAACAATCAGAAGAATCTGATTTGTGGTGAGGGGAGAGAGATAAAAGCTCATTTAGGAACGACATGAACATGCTTCGTAGGTAGCTGTTTATCAGTAAATATCTCCACTGAGATTAAGAAAAGCAGTAGCTTAATAAACTAAGTACTTCCTGGAATGGTTACTGTACTGGTAACTCCCCAAAAGAATCTGGATTGTGTTGAGGGAACAGAGAAAAAATCTCATTTAGGACCTGCACTTTCGAAGGGGGTAGGCATCTGTATATCAGGGAGTAAACCTTCTGAGAATAAATACAGCTGGAGCTTGTTAAGGTAATTACACAGGGGAAAGGATAATGTACTGGGAACTCCTCAGAAGAATCTGATGTGTGGTGAGGGTAGAGAGATAAAAGCTCATTTAGGAACGACATTAACATGCTGCGTAGGTAGCTGTTTATCAGTAAATATCTCCACTGCGATTAAGAAAAGCAGTAGCTTAATAAATTAATTACTTCCTGGTATGGTTACTGTACTGGTAACTCCCCCAAAGAATCTGGATTGTGGTGAGGGAACAGAGAAAAAAGCTCATTTAGGACCTGCACTTACGAAGGGGGTAGGCAGCTGTATATCAGGGAGTAAACCTTCTGAGAATAAAAACAGCTGGAGCTTGTTAAGGTAATTACACAGGGGAAAGGATAATGTACTGGGAACTCCTCAGAAGAATCTGATTTGTGGTGAGGGGAGAGAGATAAAAGCTCATTTAGGAACGACATGAACATGCTGCGTAGGTAGCTGTTTATCAGTACATATCTCCACTGAGATTAAGAAAAGCAGTATCTTAATAAATTAAGTACTTCCTGGTATGGTTACTGTACTGGTAACTCCCCAAAAGAATCTGGATTGTGGTGAGGGAACAGAGAAAAAAGCTCATTTAGGACCTGCACTTACGAAGGGGGTAGGCAGCTGTATATCAGGGACTAAACCTTCTGAGAATAAAAACAGCTGGAGCTTGTTAAGGTAATTACACAGGGGAAATTGTAAAGTACTGGGAAGTCCTCAGAAGAATCTGATTTGTGGTGAGGGGAGAGAGATAAATGCTCATTTAGGAACGACATGAACATGCTGCGTAGGTAGCTGTTTATCAGCATGTAAAGTGGAGAAACCGAGAGCGCGTGAATGAACTCAAGCAAACACAAACAGCACAGCACGATGCGTATTTTTTTTTAAAATTGACAAAATAAATCAAAAATAAAAATAAGTGGAAAAGGCGAGAGTGCGCGAGCACACAGGAGCAAAGACAAGCAGCGCACCTTGATGCGTAGTAAAAAAAATAATAAATAGACAACTGGTCGACCTCATTAGAAATAAAAACCCAAAAGATTAAATAGACAAACAAACAAACACATAAATGTGGAGAGAAGGGCAGTGCGCGCAGGAGCAAAGGTAAACAGCAGACAGACCTGAATCCTTATCTTTACAAGGTCGACCTCAGAACTTTGTTCAGTTTGTCTCGGAGACGGATAATGGAAGGAAGGGCAGGCAACTGGTCGACTTCATTTAAATAAACAAATAAAAAATAAGATAAACTCTCAGGAATAGATAAATAATAACAAACAAATTGTAAAGTGGAGAAAGCGAGAGCGCGCGAATGCACTCAAGCAAACACAAACAGCACAGCACGATGCGTATTTTTTTTTAAATTGACAAAATAATCAAAAATAAATCAAAAATAAAAATAAGTGGAAAAGGCGAGAGTGCGCGAGCACACAGGAGCAAAGACAAGCAGCGCAGCTTGATGCGTAGTAAAAAAAGTAATAAATAGACAACTGGTCGACCTCATTAGAAATAAAAACACAAAAGATTAGATAGACAAACAAACAAACACATAAATGTGGAGAGAAGGGCAGTGCGCGCAGGAGCAAAGGTAAACAGCAGACAGACCTGAATCCTTATCTTTACAAGGTCGACCTCAGAACTTTGTTCAGTTTGTCTCGGTGACGGATAATGGAAGGAAGGGCAGGCAACTGGTCGACTTCATTTAAATAAACAGATAAAAAATAAGATAAACTCTCAGGAATAGATAAATAATAACAAAAAATTGTAAAGTGGAGAAAGCGAGAGCGCGCGAATGCACTCAAGCAAACACAAACAGCACAGCACGATGCGTATTTTTTTTTAAAATTGACAAAATAAATCAAAAATAAATCAAAAATAAAAATAAGTGGAAAAGGCGAGAGTGCGCGAGCACACAGGAGCAAAGACAAGTAGCGCAGCTTGATGCGTAGTAAAAAAAATAATAAATAGACAACTGGTCGACCTCATTAGAAATAAAAACCCAAAAGATTAGATAGACAAACAAACAAACACATAAATGTGAAGAGAAGGGCAGTGCGCGCAGGAGCAAAGGTAAACAGCAGACAGACCTGAATCCTTATCTTTACAAGGTCGACCTCAGAACTTTGTTCAGTTTGTCTCGGTGACGGATAATGGAAGGAAGGGCAGGCAACTGGTCGACTTCATTTAAATAAACAAATAAAAAATAAGATAAACCCTCAGGAATAGATAAATAATAATAAAAAAATTGTAAAGTGGAGAAAGCGAGAGCACGCGAATGCACTCAAGCAAACACAAACAGCACAGCACGATGCGTATTTTTTTTAAATTGACAAAATAAATCAAAAATAAATCAAAATAAAAATAAGTTGAAAAGGCGAGAGTGCGCGAGCACACAGGAGCAAAGACAAGAAGCGCAGCTTGATGCGTAGTAAAAAAAATAATAAACAGACAACTGGTCGACCTCATTAGAAATAAAAACCCAAAAGATTAGATAGACAAACAAACAAACACATAAATGTGGAGAGAAGGGCAGTGTGCGCAGGAGCAAAGGTAAACAGCAGACAGACCTGAATCCTTATCTTTACCAGGTCGATCTCAGAACTTTGTTCAGTTTGTCTCGGTGACGGATAATGGAAGGAAGGGCAGGCAACTGGTCGACTTCATTTAAATAAACAAATAAAAAATAAGATAAACTCTCAGGAATAGATAAATAATAACAAAAAAATTGTAAAGTGGAGAAAGCGAGAGCGCGCGAATGCACTCAAGCAAACACAAACAGCACAGCACGATGCGTATTTTTTTTTAAATTGACAAAATAAATCAAAAATAAATCAAAAATAAAAATAAGTGGAAAAGGCGAGAGTGCGCGCGCACACAGGAGCAAAGACAAGCAGCGCAGCTTGATGCGTAGTAAAAAAAATAATAAATAGACAACTGGTCGACGTCATTAGAAATAAAAACCCAAAAGATTAGATAGACAAACAAACAAACACATAAATGTGGAGAGAAGGGCAGTGCGCGCAGGAGCAAAGGTAAACAGCAGACAGACCTGAATCCTAATCTTCACAAGGTCGACCTCAGAACTTTGTTCATTTGTCTCGGTGACGGATAATGGAAGGAAGGGCAGGCAACTGGTCGACTTCATTTAAATAAACAAATAAAAAATAAGATAAACTCTCAGGAATAGATAAATAATAACAAAAAAATTGTAAAGTGGAGAAAGCGAGAGCGCGCGAATGCACTCAAGCAAACACAAACAGCAGGGGCTGGGGATATAGCCTAGTGGCAAGAGTGCATGCCTCGGATACACGAGGCCCTAGGTTCGATTCCCCAGCACCACATATACAGAAAACGGCCAGAAGCGGTGCTGTGGCTCAAGTGGCAGAGTGCTAGCCTTGAGCGGGAAGAAGCCAGGGACGGTGCTCCGGCCCTGAGTCCAAGGCCCAGGACTGGCCAAAAAAAAGAAAAACAAAACAAACACAAACAGCACAGCACGATGCGTATTTTTTTTTAAAATTGACAAAATAAATCAAAAATAAATCAAAAATAAAAATAAGTGGAAAAGGCGAGAGTGCGCGAGCACTCAGGAGCAAAGAGAAGCAGCGCAGCTTGATGCGTAGTAAAAAAAATAATAAATAGACAACTGGTCGACCTCATTAGAAATAAAAACCCAAAAGATTAGATAGACAAACAAACAAACACATAAATGTGAAGAGAAGGGCAGTGCGCGCAGGAGCAAAGGTAAACAGCAGACAGACCTGAATCCTTATCTTTACAAGGTCGACCTCAGAACTTTGTTCAGTTTGTCTCGGTGACGGATAATGGAAGGAAGGGCAGGCAACTGGTCGACTTCATTTAAATAAACAAATAAAAATAAGATAAACTCTCAAGAATAGATAAATAATAACAAAAAAATTGTAAAGTGGAGAAAGCGAGAGCGCGCGAATGCACTCAAGCAAACACAAACAGCACAGCACGATGCGTATTTTTTTTTAAAATTGACAAAATAAATAAAAAATAAATCAAAAATAAAAATAAGTGGAAAAGGCGAGAGTGCGCGAGCACACAGGAGCAAAGACAAGCAGCGCAACTTGATGCGTAGTAAAAAAAAATAATAAATAGACAACTGGTCGACCTCATTAGAAATAAAAACCCAAAAGATTAGATAGACAAACAAACAAACACATAAATGTGGAGAGAAGGGCAGTGCGCGCAGGAGCAAAGGTAAACAGCAGACAGACCTGAATCCTTATCTTTACAAGGTCGACCTTAGAACTTTGTTCAGTTTGTCTCGGTGACGGATAATGGAAGGAAGGGCAGGCAACTGGTCGACTTCATTTAAATAAACAAATAAAAAATAAGATAAACTCTCAGGAATAGATAAATAATAACAAAAAAATTGTAAAGAGGAGAAAGCGAGAGCACGCTAATGGACTCAAGCAAACACAAACAGCACAGCACGATGCGTATTTTTTTTTAATTGACAACATAAATCAAAAATAAATCAAAAATAAAAATAAGTGGAAAAGGCGAGAGTGCGCGAGCACACAGGAGCAAAGACAAGCAGCGCAGCTTGATGCGTAGTAAAAAAAAAAATAAATAGACAACTGGTCGACCTCATTAGAAATAAAAACCCAAAAGACTAGATAGACAAACAAACAAACACATAAATGTGGAGAGAAGGGCAGTGCGCGCAGGAGCAAAGGTAAACAGCAGACAGACCTGAATCCTTGTCTTTACAAGGTCGACCTCAGAACTTTGTTCAGTTTGTCTCGGTGACGGATAATGGAAGGAAGGGCAGGCAACTGGTCGACTTCATTTAAATAAACAAATAAAAAATAAGATAAACTCTCAGGAATAGATAAATAATAACAAAAAATTGTAAAGTGCAGAAAGCGAGAGCGCGCGAATGCACTCAAGCAAACACAAACAGCACAGCACGATGCGTATTTTTTTTTTAAATTGAAAAAATAAATCAAAAATAAATCAAAAATAAAAATAGGTCCGAAAGGCGAGAGTGCGCGAGCACACAGGAGCAAAGACAAGCAGCGCAGCTTGATGCGTAGTAAAAAAAGTAATAAATAGACAACTGGTCGACCTCATTAGAAATAAAAACCCAAAAGGTTAGATAGACAAACAAACAAACACATAAATGTGGAGAGAAGGGCAGTGCGCGCAGGAGCAAAGGTAAACAGCAGACAGACTTGAATCCTTATCTTTACAAGGTCGACCTCAGAACTTTGTTCAGTTTGTCTCGGTGACGGATAATGGAAGGAAGGGCAGGCAACTGGTCGACTTCATTTAAATAAACAAATAAAAAATAAGATAAACTCTCAGGAATAGATAAATAATAACAAAAAATTGTAAAGTAGACAAAGCGAGAGCGCGCGAATGCACTCAAGCAAACACAAACAGCACAGCACGATGCGTATTGTTTTTTTAAATTGACAAAATAATCAAAAAAAAAATCAAAAATAAAAATAAGTGGAAAAGGCGAGAGTTCGCGAACAAACAGGAGCAAAGACAAGCAGCGCAGCTTGATGCGTAGTAAAAAAAATAATAAATAGACAACTGGTCGACCTCATTAGAAATAAAAACGCAATAGATTAGATAGACAAACAAACAAACACATAAATGTGGAGAGAAGGGCAGTGCGCGCAGGAGCAAAGGTAAACAGCAGACAGACCTGAATCCTTATCTTTACAAGGTCGACCTCAGAACTTTGTTCAGTTTGTCTCTCTGACGGATAATGGAAGGAAGGGCAGGCAACTGGTCGACTTCATTGAAATAAAAAAATAAAAAGTAAGATAAACTCTCAGGAATAGATAAATAATAACAAAGAAATTGTAAAGTGGAGAAAGCGAGAGCGCGCGAATGCACTCAAGCAAACACAAACAGCACAGCACGATGCGTATTTTTTTATAAAATTGACAAAATAAATCAAAAATAAATCAAAAATAAAAATAAGTGGAAAATGCGAGCCTGCCCGAGCACACAGGAGCAAAGACAAGCAGCGCAGCTTGATGCGTAGTAAAAAAAAATAATAAATAGACAACTGGTCGACCTCATTAGAAATAAAAACCCAAAAGATTAGATAGACAAACAAACAAACACATAAATGTGGAGAGAAGGGCAGTGCGCGCAGGAGCAAAGGTAAACAGCAGACAGACCTGAATCCTTATCTTTACAAGGTCGACCTCAGAACTTTGTTCAGTTTGTCTCGGTGACGGATAATGGAAGGAAGGGCAGGCAACTGGTCGACTTCATTTAAATAAACAAATAAAAAATAAGATAAACTCTCAGGAATCGATAAATAATAACAAAAAATTGTAAAGTGGAGAAGCGAGAGCGCGCGAATGCACTCAAGCAAACACAAACAGCACAGCACGATGCGTATTTATTTTTAAATTGACAAAATAAATCAAAAATAAATCAAAAATAAAAATAAGTGGAAAAGGCGAGAGTGCGCGAGCACACAGGAGCAAAGACAAGCAGCGCAGCTTGATGCGTAGTAAAACAAATAATAAATAGACAACGGGTCCACCTCATTAGAAATAAAATCCCAAAAGATTAGATAGACAAACAAACAAACACATAAATGTGGAGAGAAGGGCAGTGCGCGCAGGAGCAAAGGTAAACAGCAGACAGACCTGAATCCTTATCTTTACAAGGTCGACTCAGAAATTTGTTCAGTTTGTCTCGGTGTCAGATAATGGAAGTAAGGGCAGGCAACTGGTCGACTTCATTTAAATAAACAAATAAAAAATAAGATAAACTCTCAGGAATAGATAAATAATAACAAAAAATTGTAAAGTGGAGAAAGCGAGAGCGCGGGAATGCACTCAAGCAAACACAAACAGCACAGCACGATGCGTATTTTTTTTTTAAATTGACAAAATAAATCAAAAATTAAAATAAGTGGAAAAGGCGAGAGTGCGCGAGCACACAGGAGCAAAGACAAGCAGCGCAGCTTGATGCGTAGCAAAAAAATAATAAATAGACAACTGGGCGACCTCATTAGAAATAAAAACCCAAAAGATTAGATAGACAAACAAACAAACACATAAATGTGGAGAGATGGGCAGTGCGCGCAGGAGCAAAGGTAAACAGCAGACAGACCTGAACCATTATCTTTACAAGGTCGACCTCAGAACTTTGTTCAGTTTGTCTCGGTGACGGATAATGGAAGGAAGGACAGGCAACTGGTCGACATCATTTAAATAAACAAATAAAAAATAAGATAAACTCTCAGGAGTAGATAAATAATAACAAAAAAATTATAAAGTGGAGAAAGCGAGAGCGCGCGAATGCACTCAAGCAAACACAAACAGCACAGCACGATGCGTATTTTTTTTAAATTGACAAAATAAATCAAAAATAAATCAAAAATAAAAATAAGTGGAAAAGGCGAGAGTCCGCGATCACACAGGAGCAAAGACAAGCAGCGCAGCTTGATGCGTAGTAAAAAAAATAATAAATAGACAACTGGTCGACCTCATTAGAATAAAAACCCAAAAGATTAGATAGACAAACAAAGAAACACATAAATGTGGAGAGAAGGGCAGTGCGCGCAGGAGCAAAGGTAAACAGCAGACAGACCTGAATACTTATCTTTACAAGGTCGACCTCAGAACTTTGTTCAGTTTGTCTCGGTGACGGATAATGGAAGGAAGGGCAGGCAACTGGTCGACTTCATTTAAATAAACAAATAAAAAATAAGATAAATTCTCAGGGATAGATAAATAATAACAAAAAAATTGTAAAGTGGAGAAAGCGAGAGCGCGCGAATGCACTCAAGCAAACACAAACAGCACAGCACGATGCGTATTTTTTTTTAAAATTGCCAAAAAATCAAAAATAAATCAAAAATAAAAATTAGTGGAAAAGGCGAGCGTGCGCGCGCACACAGGAGCAAAGACAATCAGCGCACCTTGATGCGTAGCAAAAAAAATTATAAATAGACAACTGGTCGACCTCATTAGAAATAAAAACCCAAAAGATTAGATAGACAAACAAACAAACACATAAATGTGGAGAGAAGGGCAGTGCGCACAGGAGCAAAGGTAAACAGCAGACAGACCTGAATCCTTATCTTTACAAGGTCGACCTCAGAACTTTGTTCAGTTTGTCTCGGTGACGGGTAATGGAAGGAAGGGCAGGCAACTGGTCGACTTCATTTAAATAAACAAATAAAAAATAAGATAAACTCTCAGGAATAGATAAATAATAACAAAAAAATTGTAAAGTGGAGAAAGCGAGAGCGCGCGGAATGCACTCAAGCAAACACAAACAGCACAGCACGATGCGTATTTTTTTTTAAATTGACAAAATAAATGAAAAATTAAAATATGTGGAAAAGGCGAGAGTGCGCGAGCACACAGGAGCAAAGACAAGCAGCGCAGCTTGATGCGTAGTAAAAAAAATAATAAATAGACAACTGGTCGACCTCATTAGAAATAAAAACCCAAAAGATTAGATAGACAAACAAACAAACACATAAATGTGGAGAGAAGGGCAGTGGGCGCAGGAGCAAAGGTAAACATCAGACAGACCTGAATCCTTATCTTTACAAGGTCGACCTCAGAACTTTGTTCAGTTTGTCTCGGTGACGGATAATGGAAGGAAGGGCAGGCAACTGGTCGACTTCTTTAAATAAACAAATAAAAAATAACATAAATTCTCAGGAATAGATAAATAATAACAAAAAAATTGTAAAGTGGAGAAAGCGAGAGCGCGCGAATGCACTCAAGTAAACACAACAGGACAGCACGATGCGTATTTTTTTTAAAATTGACAAAATAAATCAAAAATAAATGAAAAATAAAAATTAGTGGAAAAGGCGAGAGTGCGCGAGCACACAGGAGCAAAGACAAACAGCGCAGTTTGATGCGTAGTAAAAAAAATAATAAATAGACAACTGGTCGACCTCATTACAAATAAAAACCCAAAAGATTAGATAGACAAACAAACAAACACATAAATGTGGAGAGAATGGCTGTTCGCGCAGGAGCAAAGGTAAACAGCAGACAGACCTGAATCCTTATCTTTACAAGGTCGACCTCAGAACTTTGTTCAGTTTGTCTCGGTGACGGATAATGGAAGGAAGGGCAGGCAACTGGTCGACTTCTTTAAATAAACAAATAAAAAATAAGATAAATTCTCAGGAATAGATAAATAATAACAAAAAAATTGTAAAGTGGAGAAAGCGAGAGCGCGCGAATGCACTCAAGCAAACACAAACAGCCCAGCACGATGCGTATTTTTTTTTTAAAATTGACAAAATAAATCAAAAATAAATCAAAAATAAAAATTAGTGGAAAAGGCGAGAGTGCGCGAGCACACAGGAGCAAAGACAAGCAGCGCAGCTTGATGCGTAGTAAAAAAAATAATAAATAGACAACTGTCGACCTCATTAGAAATAAAAAACCCAAAAGATTAGATAGACAAACAAACAAACACATAAATGTGGAGAGAAGGGCAGAGCGCGCAGGAGCAAAGGTAAACAGCAGACAGACCTGAATCCTTATCTTTACAAGGTCGACCTCAGAACTTTGTTCAGTTTGTCTCGGGTGACGGATAATGGAAGGAAGGGCAGGCAACTGGTCGACTTCATTTAAATAAACAAATAAAAAATAAGATAAACTCTCAGGAATAGATAAATAATAACAAAAAAATTGTAAAGTGGAGAAAGCGAGAGCGCGCGAATGCACTCAAGCAAACACAAACAGCACAGCGCGATGCGTATTTTTTTTAAAATTGACAAATAAATCAAAAATAAATCAAAAATAAAAATAAGTGGAAAAGCCGAGAGTGCGCGAGCACACAGGAGCAAAGACAAGCAGCGCAGCTTGATGCGTAGTAAAAAAAATAATAAATAGACAACTGGTCGACCTCATTAGAAATAAAAACCCAAAAGATTAGATAGACAAACAAACAAACACATAAATGTGGAGAGAAGGGCAGTGCGCACAGGAGCAAAGGTAACAGCAGACAGACCTGAATCCTTATCTTTACATGGTCGACTTCAGAACTTTGTTCAGTTTCTCTCGGTGACGGATAATGGAAGGAAGGGCAGGCAACTGGTCGACTTCATTTAAATAATCAAATAAAAAATAAGATAAACTCTCAGGAATAGATAAATAATAACAAAAAAATTGTAAAGTGGAGAAAGCGAGAGCGCGCGAATGCACTCAAGCAAACACAAACAGCACAGCACGATGCATATTTTTTAAATTGACAAAATAAATCAAAAATAAATCAAAAATAAAAATAAGTGGAAAAGGCGAGAGTGCGCGAGCACACAGGAGCAAAGACAAGCAGCGCAGCTTGATGCGTAGTAAAAAAATAATAAATAGACAACTGGGCGACCTCATTAGAAATAAAAACCCAAAAGATTAGATAGACAAACAAACAAACACATAAATGTGGAGAGATGGGCAGTGCGCGCAGGAGCAAAGGTAAACAGCAGACAGACCTGAATCCTTATCTTTACAAGGTCGACCTCAGAACTTTGTTCAGTTTGTCTCGGTGACGGATAATGGAAGGAAGGGCAGGCAACTGGTCGACTTCATTTAAATAAACAAATAAAAAATAAGATAAACTCTCAGGAATAGATAAATAATAACAAAAAATTGTAAAGTGGAGAAAGCGAGAGCGCGGGAATGCACTCAAGCAAACACAAACAGCACAGCACGATGCGTATTTTTTTTTTAAATTGACAAAATAAATCAAAAATTAAAATAAGTGGAAAAGGCGAGATTGCGCGAGCACACAGGAGCAAAGACAAGCAGCGCAGCTTGATGCGTAGCATAAAAAATAATAAATAGACAACTGGGCGACCTCATTAGAAATAAAAACCCAAAAGATTAGATAGACAAACAAACAAACACATAAATGTGGAGAGAAGGGCAGTGCGCGCAGGAGCAAAGGTAAACAGCAGACAGACCTGAATCCTTATCTTTACAAGGTCGACCTCAGAACTTTGTTCAGTTTGTCTCGGTGACGGATAATGGAAGGAAGGGCAGGCAACTGGTCGACTTCATTTAAATAAACAAATAAAAAATAAGATAAATTCTCAGGAATAGATAAATAATAACAAAAAAATTGTAAAGTGGAGAAAGCGAGAGCGCGCGAATGCACTCAAGCAAACACAAACAGCACAGCACGATGCGTATTTTTTTTTAAATTGCCAAAAAATCAAAAATAAATCAAAAATAAAAATTAGTGGAAAAGGCGAGCGTGCGCGCGCACACAGGAGCAAAGACAATCAGCGCAGCTTGATGCGTAGCAAAAAAAATTATAAATAGACAACTGGTCGACCTCATTAGAAATAAAAACCCAAAAGTTTAGATAGACAAACAAACAAACACATAAATGTGGAGAGAAGGGCAGTGCGCACAGGAGCAAAGGTAAACAGCAGACAGACCTGAATCCTTATCTTTACATGGTCGACTTCAGAACTTTGTTCAGTTTCTCTCGGTGACGGATAATGGAAGGAAGGGCAGGCAACTGGTCGACTTCATTTAAATAATCAAATAAAAAATAAGATAAACTCTCAGGAATAGATAAATAATAACAAAAAAATTGTAAAGTGGAGAAAGCGGAGAGCGCGCGAATGCACTCAAGCAAACACCAAACAGCACAGCACGATGCATATTTTTTTAAATTGACAAACTAAATCAAAAATAAATCAAAAATAAAAATAAGTGGAAAAGGCGAGAGTGCGCGAGCACACAGGAGCAAAGACAAGCAGCGCAGCTTGATGCGTAGTAAAAAAATAATAAATAGACAACTGGGCGACCTCATTAGAAATAAAAACCCAAAAGATTAGATAGACAAACAAACAAACACATAAATGTGGAGAGATGGGCAGTGCGCGCAGGAGCAAAGGTAAACAGCAGACAGACCTGAATCCTTATCTTTACAAGGTCGACCTCAGAACTTTGTTCAGTTTGTCTCGGTGACGGATAATGGAAGGAAGGACAGGCAACTGGTCGACATCATTTAAATAAACAAATAAAAAATAAGATAAACTCTCAGGAATAGATAAATAATAACAAAAAAATTATAAAGTGGAGAAAGCGAGAGCGCGCGAATGCACTCAAGCAAACACAAACAGCACAGCACGATGCGTATTTTTTTTAAATTGACAAAATAAATAAAAAATAAATCAAAAATAAAAATAAGTGGAAAAGGCGAGAGTCCGCGATCACACAGGAGCAAAGACAAGCAGCGCAGCTTGATGCGTAGTAAAAAAAATAATAAGTAGACAACTGGTCGACCTCATTAGAAATAAAAACCCAAAAGATTAGATAGACAAACAAACAAACACATAAATGTGGAGAGAAGGGCAGTGCGCGCAGGAGCAAAGGTAAACAGCAGACAGACCTGAATCCTTATCTTTACAAGGTCGACCTCAGAACTTTGTTCAGTTTGTCTCGGTGACAGATAATGGAAGGAAGGGCAGGCAACTGGTCGACTTCATTTAAATAAACAAATAAAAAATAAGATAAATTCTCAGGAATAGATAAATAATAACAAAAAAATTGTAAAGTGGAGAAAGCGAGAGCGCGCGAATGCACTCAAGCAAACACAAACAGCACAGCACGATGCGTATTTTTTTTAAAATTGACAAATAAATCAAAAATAAATCAAAAATAAAAATTAGTGGAAAAGGCGAGCGTGCGCGCGCACACAGGAGCAAAGACAATCAGCGCAGCTTGATGCGTAGCAAAAAAAATTATAAATAGACAACTGGTCGACCTCATTAGAAATAAAAACCCAAAAGATTAGATAGACAAACAAACAAACACATAAATGTGGAGAGAAGGGCAGTGCGCACAGGAGCAAAGGTAAACAGCAGACAGACCTGAATCCTTATCTTTACAAGGTCGACCTCAGAACTTTGTTCAGTTTGTCTCGGTGACGGATAATGGAAGGAAGGGCAGGGAACTGGTCGACTTCATTTAAATAATCAAATAAAAAATAAGATAAACTCTCAGGAATAGATAAATAATAACAAAAAAATTGTAAAGTGGAGAAAGCGAGAGCGCGCGAATGCACTCAATCAAACACAAACAGCACAGCACGATGCGTATTTTTTTTAAATTGACAAAATAAATCAAAATTAAATCAAAAATAAAAATAAGTGGAAAAGGCGAGAGTGCGCGAGCACACAGGAGCAAAGACAAGCAGCGCAGCTTGATGCGTAGTAAAAAAAATAATAAATAGACAACTGGTCGACCTCATTAGAAATAAAAACCCAAAAGATTAGATAGACAAACAAACAAACACATAAATGTGGAGAGAAGGGCAGTGCGCGCAGGAGCAAAGGTAAACAGCAGACAGACCTGAATCTTTATCTTTACAAGGTCGACCTCAGAACTTTGTTCAGTTTGTCTCGGTGACGGATAATGGAAGGAAGGGCAGGCAACTGGTCGACTTCATTTAAATAAACAAATAAAAAATAAGATAAACTCTCAGGAATAGAAAAATAATAACAAAAAATTGTAAAGTGGAGAAAGCGAGGAGCGCGGGAATGCACTCAAGCAAACACAAACAGCACAGCACGATGCGTATCTTTTTTAAAATTGAGAAAATAAATCAAAAATAAAAATAAGTGGAAAAGGCGAGAGTGCGCGAGCACACAGGAGCAAAGAGAAGCAGGGCAGCTTGATGCGTAGTAAAAAAAATAATAAATAGACAACTGGTCGACCTCATTAGAAAAAAAAACCCAAAAGATTAGATAGACAAACAAACAAACACATAAATGTGGAGAGAAGGGCAGTGCGCACAGGAGCAAAGGTAAACAGCAGACAGACCTGAATCCTTATCTTTACATGGTGGACTTCAGAACTTTGTTCAGTTTCTCTCGGTGACGGATAATGGAAGGAAGGGCAGGCAACTGGTCGACTTCATTTAAATAATCAAATAAAAAATAAGATAAACTCTCAGGAATAGATAAATAATAACAAAAAAATTGTAAAGTGGAGAAAGCGAGAGCGCGCGAATGCACTCAAGCAAACACAAACAGCACAGCACGATGCATATTTTTTTTCAAATTGACAAAATAAATCTAAAATAAATCAAAATAAAAATAAGTGGAAAAGGCGAGAGTGCGCGAGCACACAGGAGCAAAGACAAGCAGCGCAGCTTGATGCGTAGTAAAAAAATAATAAATAGACAACTGGGCGACCTCATTAGAAATAAAAACCCAAAAGATTAGATAGACAAACAAACAAACACATAAATGTGGAGAGAAGGGCAGTGCGCACAGGAGCAAAGGTAAACAGCAGACAGACCTGAATCCTTATCTTTACAAGGTCGACCTCAGAACTTTGTTCAGTTTGTCTCGGTGACGGGTAATGGAAGGAAGGGCAGGCAACTGGTCGACTTCATTTAAATAAACAAATAAAAAATAAGATAAACTCTCAGGAATAGATAAATAATAACAAAAAAATTGTAAAGTGGAGAAAGCGAGAGCGCGCGAATGCACTCAAGCAAACACAAACAGCACAGCACGATGCGTATTTTTTTTTAAAATTGACAAAATAAATCAAAAATAAATCAAAAATAAAATAAGTGGAAAAGGCGAGAGTGCGCGAGCACACAGGAGCAAAGACAAGCAGCGCAGCTTGATGCGTAGTAAAAAAAATAATAAATAGACAACTGGTCGACCTCATTAGAAATAAAAACCAAAAAGATTAGATAGACAAACAAACAAACACATAAATGTGGAGAGAAGGGCAGTGCGCGCAGGAGCAAAGGTAAACAGCAGACAGACCTGAATCCTTATCTTTACAAGGTCGACCTCAGAACTTTGTTCAGTTTGTCTCGGTGACGGATAATGGAAGTAAGGGCAGGCAACTGGTCGACTTCATTTAAATAAACAAATAAAAAATAAGATAAACTCTCAGGAATAGATAAATAATAACAAAAAATTGTAAAGTGGAGAAAGCGAGAGCGCGGGAATGCACTCAAGAAAACACAAACAGCACAGCACGATGCGTACTTTTTTTTTAAATTGACAAAATAAATGAAAAATTAAAATAAGTGGAAAAGGCGAGAGTGCGCGAGCACACAGGAGCAAAGACAAGCAGCGCAGCTTGATGCGTAGTAAAAAAAATAATAAATAGACAACTGGTCGACCTCATTAGAAATAAAAACCCAAAAGATTAGATAGACAAACAAACAAACACATAAATGTGGAGAGAAGGGCAGTGCGCGCAGGAGCAAAGGTAAACATCAGACAGACCTGAATCCTTACCTTTACAAGGTCGACCTCAGAACTTTGTTCAGTTTGTCTCGGTGACGGATAATGGAAGGAAGGGCAGGCAACTGGTCGACTTCTTTAAATAAACAAATAAAAAATAACATAAATTCTCAGGAATAGATAAATAATAACAAAAAAATTGTAAAGTGGAGAAAGCGAGAGCGCGCGAATGCACTCAAGTAAACACAAACAGCACAGCACGATGCGTATTTTTTTTAAAATTGACAAAATAAATCAAAAATAAATGAAAAATAAAAATTAGTGGAAAAGGCGAGAGTGCGCGAGCACACAGGAGCAAAGACAAACAGCGCAGTTTGATGCGTAGTAAAAAAATAATAAATAGACAACTGGTCGACCTCATTAGAAATAAAAACCCAAAAGATTAGATAGACAAACAAACAAACACATAAATGTGGAGAGAATGGCTGTTCGCGCAGGAGCAAAGGTAAACAGCAGACAGACCTGAATCCTTATCTTTACAAGGTCGACCTCAGAACTTTGTTCAGTTTGTCTCGGTGACGGATAATGGAAGGAAGGGCAGGCAACTGGTCGACTTCATTTAAATAAACAAATAAAAAATAAGATAAACTCTCAGAATATATAAATAATAACAAAAAAATTGTAAAGTGGAGAAAGCGAGAGCGGGCGAATGCACTCAAGCAAACACAAACAGCACAGCACGATGCGTATTTTTTTTTAAATTGACAAAATAAATCAAAAATAAATCAAAAATGAAAATAAGTGGAAAATGCGAGAGTGCGCGAGCACACAGGAGCAAAGAGAAGCAGGGCAGCTTGATGCGTAGTAAAAAAAATAATAAATAGACAACTGGTCGACCTCATTAGAAATAAAAACCCAAAAGATTAGATAGACAAACAAACAAACACATAAATGTGGAGAGAAGGGCAGTGCGCACAGGAGCAAAGGTAAACAGCAGACAGACCTGAATCCTTATCTTTACAAGGTCGACCTCAGAACTTTGTTCAGTTTGTCTCGGTGACGGATAATGGAAGTAAGGGCAGGCAACTGGTCGACTTCATTTAAATAAACAAATAAAAAATAAGATAAACTCTCAGGAATAGATAAATAATAACAAAAAATTGTAAAGTGGAGAAAGCGAGAGCGCGCGAATGCACTCAAGCAAACACAAACAGCACAGCACGATGCGTATTTTTTTTTAAATTGACAAAATAAATCAAAAATAAAAATTAGTGGAAAAGGCGAGCGTGCACGCGCACACAGGAGCAAAGACAAGCAGCGCAGCTTGATGCGTAGCAAAAAAATTATAAATAGACAACTGGTCGACCTCATTAGAAATAAAAACCCAAAAGATTAGATAGACAAACAAAAAACACATAAATGTGGAGAGAAGGGCAGTGTGCACAGGAGCAAAGGTAAACAGCAGACCGACCTGAATCCTTATCTTTACAAGGTCGACCTCAGAACTTTGTTCAGTTTGTCTCGGTGACGGATAATGGAAGGAAGGGCAGGGAACTGGTCGACTTCATTTAAATAAACAATAAAAAATAAGATAAACTCTCAGGAATAGATAAATAATAACAAAAAAATTGTAAAGTGGAGAAAGCGAGAGCGCGCGAATGCACTCAATCAAACACAAACAGCACAGCACGATGCGTATTTTTTTTTAAATTGACAAAATAAATCAAAATTAAATCAAAATAAAAATAAGTGGAAAAGGCGAGAGTGCGCGAGCACACAGGAGCAAAGACAAGCAGCGCAGCTTGATGCGTAGTAAAAAAAATAATAAATAGACAACTGGTCGACCTCATTAGAAATAAAAACCCAAAAGATTAGATAGACAAACAAACAAACACATAAATGTGTAGAGAAGGGCAGTGCGCGCAGGAGCAAAGGTAAACAGCAGACAGACCTGAATCTTTATCTTTACAAGGTCGACCTCAGAACTTTGTTCAGTTTGTCTCGGTGACGGATAATGGAAGGAAGGGCAGGCAACTGGTCGACTTCATTTAAATAAACAAATAAAAAATAAGATAAACTCTCAGGAATAGAAAAATAATAACAAAAAATTGTAAGTGGAGAAAGCGAGAGCGCGGGAATGCACTCAAGCAAACACAAACAGCACAGCACGATGCGTATCTTTTTTTAAATTGACAAAATAAATCAAAAATAAAAATAAGTGGAAAAGGCGAGAGTGCGCGAGCACACAGGAGCAAAGACAAGCAGCGCAGCTTGATGCGTAGTAAAAAAATAATAAATAGACAACTGGGCGACCTCATTAGAAATAAAAACCCAAAAGATTAGATAGACAAACAAACAAACACATAAATGTGGAGAGATGGGCAGTGCGCGCAGGATCAAAGGTAAACAGCAGACAGACCTGAATCCTTATCTTTACAAGGTCGACCTCAGAACTTTGTTCAGTTTGTCTCGGTGACGGATAATGGAAGGAAGGACAGGCAACTGGTCGACATCATTTAAATAAACAAATAAAAAATAAGATAAACTCTCAGGAATAGATAAATAATAACAAAAAAATTATAAAGTGGAGAAAGCGAGAGCGCGCGAATGCACTCAAGCAAACACAAACAGCACAGCACGATGCGTATTTTTTTTTAAATTGACAAAATAAATCAAAAATAAATCAAAAATAAAAATAAGTGGAAAAGGCGAGAGGCGCGAGCACACAGGAGCAAAGACAAGCAGCGCAGCTTGATGCGTAGTAAAAAAAATAATAAATAGACAACTGGTCGACCTCATTAGAAATAAAAACCCAAAAGATTAGATAGACAAACAAACAAACACATAAATGTGTAGAGAAGGGCAGTGCGCGCAGGAGCAAAGGTAAACAGCAGACAGACCTGAATCTTTATCTTTACAAGGTCGACCTCAGAACTTTGTTCAGTTTGTCTCGGTGACGGATAATGGAAGGAAGGGCAGGCAACTGGTCGACTTCATTTAAATAAACAAATAAAAAATAAGCTAAACTCTCAGGAATAGAAAAATAATAACAAAAAATTGTAAAGTGGAGAAAGCGAGAGCGCGGGAATGCACTCAAGCAAACACAAACAGCACAGCACGATGCGTATCTTTTTTTAAAATTGACAAAATAAATCAAAAATAAAAATAAGTGGAAAAGGCGAGAGTGCGCGAGCACACAGGAGCAAAGACAAGCAGCGCAGCTTGATGCGTAGTAAAAAAAATAATAAATAGACAACTGGTCGACCTCATTAGAAATAAAAACCCAAAAGATTAGATAGACAAACAAACAAACACATAAATGTGGAGAGAAGGGCAGTGCGCCCAGGAGCAAAGGTAAACAGCAGACAGACCTGAATCCTTATCTTTACAAGGTCGACCTCAGAACTTTGTTCAGTTTGTCTCGGTGACGGATAATGGAAGGAAGGGCAGGAAACTGGTCGACTTCATTTAAATAAACAAATAAAAAATAAGATAAACTCTCAGGAATAGATAAATAATAACAAAAAAAATTGTAAAGTGGAGAAAGCGAGAGCGGGCGAATTCACTCAAGCAAACACAAACAGCACAGCACGATGCGTATTTTTTTTAAAATTGACAAAATAAATCAAAAATAAATCAAAAATGAAAATAAGTGGAAAAGGCGAGAGTGCGCGAGCACACAGGAGCAAAGAGAAGCAGGGCAGCTTGATGCGTAGTAAAAAAAATAATAAATAGACAACTGGTCGACCTCATTAGAAATAAAAACCCAAAAGATTAGATAGACAAACAAACAAACACATAAATGTGGAGAGAAGGGCAGTGCGCACAGGAGCAAAGGTAAACAGCAGACCGACCTGAATCCTTATCTTTACAAGGTCGACCTCAGAACTTTGTTCAGTTTGTCTCGGTGACGGATAATGGAAGGAAGGGCAGGGAACTGGTCGACTTCATTTAAATAAACAAATAAAAAATAAGATAAACTCTCAGGAATAGATAAATAATAACAAAAAAATTGTAAAGTGGAGAAAGCGAGAGCGCGCGAATGCACTCAATCAAACACAAACAGCACAGCACGATGCGTATTTTTTTTTAAATTGACAAAATAAATCAAAATTAAATCAAAAATAAAAATAGGTGGAAAAGGCGAGAGTGCGCGAGCACACAGGAGCAAAGACAAGCAGCGCAGCTTGATGCGTAGTAAAAAAAATAATAAATAGACAACTGGTCGACCTCATTAGAAATAAAAACCCAAAAGATTAGATAGACAAACAAACAAACACATAAATGTGTAGAGAAGGGCAGTGCGCGCAGGAGCAAAGGTAAACAGCAGACAGACCTGAATCTTTATCTTTACAAGGTCGACCTCAGAACTTTGTTCAGTTTGTCCTCGGTGACGGATAATGGAAGGAAGGGCAGGCAACTGGTCGACTTCATTAAATAAACAAATAAAAAATAAGATAAACTCTCAGGAATAGAAAAAATAATAACAAAAAATTGTAAAGTGGAGAAAGCGAGAGCGCGGAATGCACTCAAGCAAACACAAACAGCACAGCACGATGCGTATCTTTTTTTAAAATTGACAAAATAAATCAAAATAAAAAATAAGTGGAAAAGGCGAGAGTGCGCGAGCACACAGGAGCAAAGACAAGCAGCGCAGCTTGATGCGTAGTAAAAAAAATAATAAATAGACAACTGGTCGACCTCATTAGAAATAAAAACCCAAAAGATTAGATAGACAAACAAACAAACACATAAATGTGGAGAGAAGGGCAGTGCGCCCAGGAGCAAAGGTAAACAGCAGACAGACCTGAATCCTTATCTTTACAAGGTCGACCTCAGAACTTTGTTCAGTTTGTCTCGGTGACGGATAATGGAAGGAAGGGCAGGAAACTGGGTCGACTTCATTTAAATAAACAAATAAAAAATAAGATAAACTCTCAGGAATAGATAAATAATAACAAAAAAAATTGTTAAGTGGAGAAAGCGAGAGCGGGCGAATTCACTCAAGCAAACACAAACAGCACAGCACGATGCGTATTTTTTTTAAAATTGACAAAATAAATCAAAAATAAATCAAAAATGAAAATAAGTGGAAAAGGCGAGAGTGCGCGAGCACACAGGAGCAAAGAGAAGCAGGGCAGCTTGATGCGTAGTAAAAAAAATAATAAATAGACAACTGGTCGACCTCATTAGAAATAAAAACCCAAAAGATTAGATAGACAAACAAACAAACACATAAATGTGGAGAGAAGGGCAGTGCGCACAGGAGCAAAGGTAAACAGCAGAGAGACCTGAATCCTTATCTTTACATGGTCGACTTCAGAACTTTGTTCAGTTTCTCTCGGTGACGGATAATGGAAGGAAGGGCAGGCAACTGGTCGACTTCATTTAAATAATCAAATAAAAAAATAAGATAAACTCTCAGGAATAGATAAATAATAACAAAAAAATTGTAAAGTGGAGAAAGCGAGAGCGCGCGAATGCACTCAAGCAAACACAAAGAGCACAGCACGATGCATATTTTTTTTAAATTGACAAAATAAATAAAAAATAAATCAAAAATAAAAATAAGTGGAAAAGGCGAGAGTGCGCGAGCACACAGGAGCAAAGACAAGCAGCGCAGCTTGATGCGTAGTAAAAAAATAATAAATAGACAACTGGGCGACCTCATTAGAAATAAAAACCCAAAAGATTAGATAGACAAACAAACAAACACATAATGTGGAGAGATGGGCAGTGCGCGCAGGAGCAAAGGTAAACAGCAGACAGACCTGAATCCTTATCTTTACAAGGTCGACCTCAGAACTTTGTTCAGTTTGTCTCGGTGACGGATAATGGAAGGGAAGGACAGGCAACTGGTCGACATCATTTAAATAAACAAATAAAAAATAAGATAAACTCTCAGGAATAGATAAATAATAACAAAAAATTATAAAGTGGAGAAAGCGAGAGCGCGCGAATGCACTCAAGCAAACACAAACAGCACAGCACGATGCGTATTTTTTTTTAAATTGACAAAATAAATCAAAAATAAATCAAAAATAAAAATAAGTGGAAAAGGCGAGAGTCCGCGATCACACAGGAGCAAAGACAAGCAGCGCAGCTTGATGCGTAGTAAAAAAAATAATAAATAGACAACTGGTCGACCTCATTAGAAATAAAAACACAAAAGATTAGATAGACAAACAAACAAACACATAAATGTGTAGAGAAGGGCAGTGCGCGCAGGAGCAAAGGTAAACAGCAGACAGACCTGAATCCTTATCTTTACAAGGTCGACCTCAGAACTTTGTTCAGTTTGTCTCGGTGACGGATAATGGAAGGAAGGGCAGGAAACTGGTCGACTTCATTTAAATAAACAAATAAAAATTAAGATAAACTCTCAGGAATACATAAATAATAACAAAAAAATTGTAAAGTGGAGAAAGCGAGAGCGCGCGAATGCACTCAATCAAACACAAACAGCACAGCACGATGCGTATTTTTTTTTAAATTGACAAAATAAATCAAAATTAAATCAAAAATAAAAATAAGTGGAAAAGGCGAGAGTGCGCGAGCACACAGGAGCAAAGACAAGCAGCGCAGCTTGATGCGTAGTAAAAAAAATAATAAATAGACAACTGGTCGACCTCATTAGAAATAAAAACCCAAAAGATTAGATAGACAAACAAACAAACACATAAATGTGTAGAGAAGGGCAGTGCGCGCAGGAGCAAAGGTAAACAGTCAGACAGACCTGAATCTTTATCTTTACAAGGTCGACCTCAGAACTTTGTTCAGTTTGTCTCGGTGACGGATAATGGAAGGAAGGGCAGGCAACTGGTCGACTTCATTTAAATAAACAAATAAAAAATAAGATAAACTCTCAGGAATAGAAAAATAATAACAAAAAATTGTAAAGTGGAGAAAGCGGAGAGCGCGGGAATGCACTAAAGCAAACACAAACAGCACAGCACGATGCGTATCTTTTTTTAAAATTGACAAAATAAATCAAAAATAAAAATAAGTGGAAAAGGCGAGAGTGCGCGAGCACACAGGAGCAAAGACAAGCAGCGCAGCTTGATGCGTAGTAAAAAAAATAATAAATAGACAACTGGTCGACCTCATTAGAAATAAAAACCCAAAAGATTAGATAGACAAACAAACAAACACATAAATGTGGAGAGAAGGGCAGTGCGCCCAGGAGCAAAGGTAAACAGCAGACAGACCTGAATCCTTATCTTTACAAGGTCGACCTCAGAACTTTGTTCAGTTTGTCTCGGTGACGATAATGGAAGGAAGGGCAGGAAACTGGTCGACTTCATTTAAATAAACAAATAAAAAATAAGATAAACTCTCAGGAATAGATAAATAATAACAAAAAAAAATTGTAAAGTGGAGAAAGCGAGAGCGGGCGAATTCACTCAAGCAAACACAAACAGCACAGCACGATGCGTATTTTTTTAAAATTGACAAAATAAATCAAAAATAAATCAAAAATGAAATAAGTGGAAAAGGCGAGAGTGCGCGAGCACACAGGAGCAAAGAGAAGCAGGGCAGCTTGATGCGTAGTAAAAAAAATAATAAATAGACAACTGGTCGACCTCATTAGAAATAAAAACCCAAAAGATTAGATAGACAAACAAACAAACACATAAATGTGGAGAGAAGGGCAGTGCGCACAGGAGCAAAGGTAAACAGCAGACAGACCTGAATCCTTATCTTTACATGGTCGACTTCAGAACTTTGTTCAGTTTCTCTCGGTGACGGATAATGGAAGGAAGGGCAGGCAACTGGTCGACTTCATTTAAATAATCAAATAAAAAATAAGATAAACTCTCAGGAATAGATAAATAATAACAAAAAAATTGTAAAGTGGAGAAAGCGAGAGCGCGCGAATGCACTCAAGCAAACACAAACAGCACAGCACGATGCATATTTTTTTTAAATTGACAAATAAAAAATAAATCAAAAATAAAAAAAGTGGAAAAGGCGAGAGTGCGCGAGCACACAGGAGCATAGACAAGCAGCGCAGCTTGATGCCTAGTAAAAAAAATAATAAATAGACAACTGGGCGACCTCATTAGAAATAAAAACCCAAAAGATTAGATAGACAAACAAACAAACACATAAATGTGGAGAGAAGGGCAGTGCGCGCAGGAGCAAAGGTAAACAGCAGACAGACCTGAATCCTTATCTTTACAAGGTCGACCTCAGAACTTTGTTCAGTTTGTCTCGGTGACGGATAATGGAAGTAAGGGCAGGCAACTGGTCGACTTCATTTAAATAAACAAATAAAAAATAAGATAAACTCTCAGGAATAGATAAATAATAACAAAAAATTGTAAAGTGGAGAAAGCGAGAGCGCGGGAATGCACTCAAGCAAACACAAACAGCACAGCACGATGCGTATTTTTTTTTTAAATTGACAAAATAAATGAAAAATTAAAATAAGTGGAAAAGGCGAGAGTGCGCGAGCACACAGGAGCAAAGACAAACAGCGCAGTTGATGCGTAGTAAAAAAAATAATAAATAGACAACTGGTCGACCTCATTAGAAATAAAAACCCAAAAGATTAGATAGACAAACAAACAAACACATAAATGTGGAGAGAAGGGCAGTGCGCGCAGGAGCAAAGGTAAACAGCAGACAGACCTGAATCCTTATCTTTACAAGGTCGACCTCAGAACTTTGTTCAGTTTGTCTCGGTGACGGATAATGGAAGGAAGGGCAGGCAACTGGTCGACTTCATTTAAATAAACAAATAAAAAATAAGATAAACTCTCAGGAATAGATAAATAATAACAAAAAAATTGTAAAGTGGAGAAAGCGAGAGCGGGCGAATGCACTCAAGCAAACACAAACAGCACAGCACGATGCGTATTTTTTTTAAAATTGACAAAATAAATCAAAAATAAATCAAAAATGAAAATAAGTGGAAAAGGCGAGAGTGCGCGAGCACACAGGAGCAAAGAGAAGCAAGGCAGCTTGATGCGTAGTAAAAAAAATAATAAATAGACAACGGGTCGACCTCATTAGAAATAAATCCCAAAGGTTAGATAGACACACAAACAAACACATAAATGTGGAGAGAAGGGCAGTGCGCACAGGTGCAAAGGTAAACAGCAGACAGACCTGAATCCTTATCTTTACATGGTCGACTTCAGAACTTTGTTCAGTTTCTCTCGGTGACGGATAATGGAAGGAAGGGCAGGCAACTGGTCGACTTCATTTAAATAATCAAATAAAAAATAAGATAAACTCTCAGGAATAGATAAATAATAACAAAAAAATTGTAAAGTGGAGAAAGCGAGAGCGCGCGAATGCACTCAAGCAAACACAAACAGCACAGCACGATGCATATTTTTTTTAAATTGACAAAATAAATCAAAAATAAATCAAAAATAAAAATAAGTGGAAAAGGCGAGAGTGCGCGAGCACACAGGAGCAAAGACAAGCAGCGCAGCTTGATGCGTAGTAAAAAAATAATAAATAGACAACTGGGCGACCTCATTAGAAATAAAAACCCAAAAGATTAGATAGACAAACAAACAAACACATAAATGTGGAGAGAAGGGCAGTGCGCGCAGGAGCAAAGGTAAACAGCAGACAGACCTGAATCCTTATCTTTACAAGGTCGACCTCAGAACTTTGTTCAGTTTGTCTCGGTGACGGGTAATGGAAGGAAGGGCAGGCAACTGGTCGACTTCATTTAAATAAACAAATAAAAAATAAGATAAACTCTCAGGAATAGATAAATAATAACAAAAAAATTGTAAAGTGGAGAATGCGAGAGCGAGCAATGCACTCAAGCAAACACAAACAGCACAGCACGATGCGTATTTTTTTTTAAATTGACAAAATAAATCAAAAATAAATCAAAAATAAAAATAAGTGGAAAAGGCGAGAGTGCGCGAGCACACAGGAGCAAAGACAAGCAGCGCAGCTTGATGCGTAGTAAAAAAAATAATAAATAGACAACTGGTCGACCTCATTAGAAATAAAAACCCAAAAGATTAGATAGACAAACAAACAAACACATAAATGTGGAGAGAAGGGCAGTGCGCGCAGGAGCAAAGGTAAACAGCAGACAGACCTGAATCCTTATCTTTACAAGGTCGACCTCAGAACTTTGTTCAGTTTGTCTCGGTGACGGATAATGGAAGGAAGGGCAGGCAACTGGTCGACTTCATTTAAATAAACAAATAAAAAATAAGATAAACTCTCAGGAATAGATAAATAATAACAAAAAATTGTAAAGTGGAGAAAGCGAGAGCGCGGGAATGCACTCAAGCAAACACAAACAGCACAGCACGATGCGTATTTTTTTTAAATTGACAAAATAAATCAAAAATTAAAATAAGTGGAAAAGGCGAGAGTGCGCGAGCACACAGGAGCAAAGACAAGCAGCGCAGCTTGATGCGTAGTAAAAAAATAATAAATAGACAACTGGTCGACCTCATTAGAAATAAAAACCCAAAAGATTAGATAGACAAACAAACAAACACATAAATGTGGAGAGAAGGGCAGTGCGCGCAGGAGCAAAGGTAAACAGCAGACAGACCTGAATCCTTATCTTTACAAGGTCGACCTCAGAACTTTGTTCAGTTTGTCTCGGTGACGGATAATGGAAGGAAGGGCAGGCACTGGTCGACTTCATTTAAATAAACAAATAAAAAATAAGATAAACTCTCAGGAATAGATAAATAATAACAAAAAAATTGTAAAGTGGAGAAAGCGAGAGCGCGCGAATGCACTCAAGCAAACACAAACAGCACAGCACGATGCGTATTTTTTTTTAAATTGACAAAATAAATCAAAAATAAATCAAAAATAAAAATTAGTGGAAAAGGCGAGAGTGCGCGAGCACACAGGAGCAAAGACAAGCAGCGCAGCTTGATGCGTAGTAAAAAAAATAATAAATAGACAACTGGTCGACCTCATTAGAAATAAAAACCCAAAAGATTAGATAGACAAACAAACAAACACATAAATGTGGAGAGAAGGGCAGTGCGCAGGAGCAAAGGTAAACAGCAGACAGACCTGAATCCTTATCTTTACAAGGTCGACCTCAGAACTTTGTTCAGTTTGTCTCGGTGACGGATAATGGAAGGAAGGGCAGGCAACTGGTCGACTTCATTTAAATAAACAAATAAAAAATAAGATAAACTCTCAGGAATAGATAAATAATAACAAAAAAATTGTAAAGTGGAGAAAGCGAGAGCGGCGAATGCACTCAAGCAAACACAAACAGCACAGCACGATGCGTATTTTTTTTAAAATTGACAAAATAAATCAAAAATAAATCAAAAATGAAAATAAGTGGAAAAGGCGAGAGTGCGCGAGCACACAGGAGCAAAGAGAAGCAGGGCAGCTTGATGCGTAGTAAAAAAAATAATAAATAGACAACTGGTCGACCTCATTAGAAATAAAAACCCAAAAGATTAGATAGACAAACAAACAAACACATAAATGTGGAGAGAAGGGCAGTGCGCACAGGAGCAAAGGTAAACAGCAGACAGACCTGAATCCTTATCTTTACATGGTCGACCTCAGAACTTTGTTCAGTTTCTCTCGGTGACGGATAATGGAAGGAAGGGAAGGCAACTGGTCGACTTCATTTAAATAATCAAATAAAAAATAAGATAAACTCTCAGGAATAGATAAATAATAACAAAAAAATTGTAAAGTGGAGAAAGCGAGAGCGCGCGAATGCACTCAAGCAAACACAAACAGCACAGCACGATGCATATTTTTTTTTAAATTGACAAAATAAATCAAAAATAAATCAAAAATAAAAATAAGTGGAAAAGGCGAGAGTGCGCGAGCACACAGGAGCAAAGACAAGCAGCGCAGCTTGATGCGTAGTAAAAAAAATAATAAATAGACAACTGGTCGACCTCATTAGAAATAAAAACCCAAAAGATTAGATAGACAAACAAACAAACACATAAATGTGGAGAGAAGGGCAGTGCGCGCAGGAGCAAAGGTAAACAGCAGACAGACCTGAATCCTTATCTTTACAAGGTCGACCTCAGAACTTTGTTCAGTTTGTCTCGGTGACGGATAATGGAAGGAAGGGCAGGCAACTGGTCGACTTCATTTAAATAAACAAATAAAAAATAAGATAAACTCTCAGGAATAGATAAATAATAACAAAAAATTGTAAAGTGGAGAAAGCGAGAGCGCGCGAATGCACTCAAGCAAACACAAACAGCACAGCACGATGCGTATTTTTTTTAAAATTGACAAAATAAATCAAAAATAAATCAAAAATAAAAATTAGTGGAAAAGGCGAGAGTGCGCGAGCACACAGGAGCAAAGACAAGCAGCGCAGCTTGATGCGTAGTAAAAAAAATAATAAATAGACAACTGGTCGACCTCATTAGAAATAAAAACCCAAAAGATTAGATAGACAAACAAACAAACACATAAATGTGGAGAGAAGGGCAGTGCGCACAGGAGCAAAGGTAAACAGCAGACAGACCTGAATCCTTATCTTTACAAGGTCGACCTCAGAACTTTGTTCAGTTTGTCTCGGTGACGGATAATGGAAGGAAGGGCAGGCAACTGGTCGACTTCATTTAAATAAACAAATAAAAAATAAGATAAACTCTCAGGAATAGATAAATAATAACAAAAAAATTGTAAAGTGGAGAAAGCGAGAGCGGGCGAATGCACTCAAGCAAACACAAACAGCACAGCACGATGCGTATTTTTTTTAAAATTGACAAAATAAATCAAAAATAAATCAAAAATGAAAATAAGTGGAAAAGGCGAGAGTGCGCGAGCACACAGGAGCAAAGAGAAGCAGGCAGCTTGATGCGTAGTAAAAAAAATAATAAATAGACAACTGGTCGACCTCATTAGAAATAAAAACCCAAAAGATTAGATAGACAAACAAACAAACACATAAATGTGGAGAGAAGGGCAGTGCGCGCAGGAGCAAAGGTAAACAGCAGACAGACCTGAATCCTTATCTTTACAAGGTCGACCTCAGAACTTTGTTCAGTTTGTCTCGGTGACGGATAATGGAAGGAAGGGCAGGCAACTGGTCGACTTCATTTAAATAAACAAATAAAAAATAAGATAAACTCTCAGGAATAGATAAATAATAACAAAAAAATTGTAAAGTGGAGAAAGCGAGAGCGCGCGAATGCACTCAAGCAAACACAAACAGCACAGCACGCTGCGTATTTTTTTTAAATTGACAAAATAAATCAAAATAAATCAAAAATAAAAATAAGTGGAAAAGGCGAGAGTGCGCGAGCACACAGGAGCAAAGACAAGCAGCGCAGCTTGATGCGTAGTAAAAAAATAATAAATAGACAACTGGTCGACCTCATTAGAAATAAAAACCCAAAAGATTAGATAGACAAACAAACAAACACATAAATGTGGAGAGAAGGGCAGTGCGCGCAGGAGCAAAGGTAAACAGCAGACAGACCTGAATCCTTATCTTTACAAGGTCGACCTCAGAACTTTGTTCAGTTTGTCTCGGTGACGGATAATGGAAGGAAGGGCAGGCAACTGGTCGACTTCATTTAAATAAACAAATAAAAAATAAGATAAACTCTCAGGAATAGATAAATAATAACAAAAAAATTGTAAAGTGGAGAAAGCGAGAGCGCGCGAATGCACTCAAGCAAACACAAACAGCACAGCACGATGCGTATTTTTTTTTAAATTGACAAAATAAATCAAAAATAAATGAAAAATTAAAATAAGTGGAAAAGGCGAGAGTGCGCGAGCACACAGGAGCAAAGACAAGCAGCGCAGCTTGATGCGTAGTAAAAAAAATAATAAATAGACAACTGGTCGACCTCATTAGAAATAAAAACCCAAAAGATTAGATAGACAAACAAACAAACACATAAATGTGGAGAGAAGGGCAGTGCGCGCAGGAGCAAAGGTAAACAGCAGACAGACCTGAATCCTTATCTTTACAAGGTCGACCTCAGAACTTTGTTCAGTTTGTCTCGGTGACGGATAATGGAAGGAAGGGCAGGCAACTGGTCGACTTCATTTAAATAAACAAATAAAAAATAAGATAAACTCTCAGGAATAGATAAATAATAACAAAAAAATTGTAAAGTGGAGAAAGCGAGAGCGCGCGAATGCACTCAAGCAAACACAAACAGCACAGCACGATGCGTATTTTTTTTAAATTGACAAAATAAATCAAAAATAAATCAAAAATGAAAATAAGTGGAAAAGGCGAGAGTGCGCGAGCACACAGGAGCAAAGAGATGCAGGGCAGCTTGATGCGTAGTAAAAAAAATAATAAATAGACAACTGGTCGACCTCATTAGAAATAAAAACCCAAAAGATTAGATAGACAAACAAACAAACACATAAATGTGGAGAGAAGGGCAGTGCGCACAGGAGCAAAGGTAAACAGCAGACAGACCTGAATCCTTATCTTTACATGGTCGACTTCAGAACTTTGTTCAGTTTCTCTCGGTGACGGATAATGGAAGGAAGGGCAGGCAACTGGTCGACTTCATTTAAATAATCAAATAAAAATAAGATAAACTCTCAGGAATAGATAAATAATAACAAAAAAATTGTAAAGTGGAGAAAGCGAGAGCGCGCGAATGCACTCAAGCAAACACAAACAGCACAGCACGATGCATATTTTTTTTTAAATTGACAAAATAAATCAAAAATAAATCAAAAATAAAAATAAGTGGAAAAGGCGAGAGTGCGCGAGCGCACAGGAGCAAAGACAAGCAGCGCAGCTTGATGCGTAGTAAAAAAAATAATAAATAGACAACTGGTCGACCTCATTAGAAATAAAAACCCAAAAGATTAGATAGACAAACAAACAAACACATAAATGTGGAGAGAAGGGCAGTGCGCGCAGGAGCAAAGGTAAACAGCAGACAGACCTGAATCCTTATCTTTACAAGGTCGACCTCAGAACTTTGTTCAGTTTGTCTCGGTGACGGATAATGGAAGGAAGGGCAGGCAACTGGTCGACTTCATTTAAATAAACAAATAAACAATAAGATAAATTCTCAGGAATAGATAAATAATAACAAAAAAATTGTAAAGTGGAGAAAGCGAGAGCGCGCGAATGCACTCAAGCAAACACAAACAGCACAGCACGATGCGTATTTTTTTTTAAAATTGACAAAATAAATCAAAAATAAATCAAAAATAAAAATTAGTGGAAAAGGCGAGCGTGCGCACGCACACAGGAGCAAAGACAATCAGCGCAGCTTGATGTGTAGTAAAAAAAATAATAAATAGACAACTGGTCGACCTCATTAGAAATAAAAACCCAAAAGATTAGATAGACAAACAAACAAACACATAAATGTGGAGAGAAGGGCAGTGCGCCAGGAGCAAAGGTAAACAGCAGACAGACCTGAATCCTTATCTTTACAAGGTCGACCTCAGAACTTTGTTCAGTTTGTCTCGGTGACGGATAATGGAAGGAAGGGCAGGCAACTGGTCGACTTCATTTAAATAAACAAATAAAAAATAAGATAAACTCTCAGGAATAGATAAATAATAACAAAAAAATTGTAAAGTGGAGAAAGCGAGAGCGCGCGAATGCACTCAAGCAAACACAAACAACACAGCACGATGCGTATTTTTTTTTAAATTGACAAAATAAATCAAAATTAAATCAAAAATAAAAATAAGTGGAAAAGGCGAGAGTGCGCGAGCACACAGGAGCAAAGACAAGCAGCGCAGCTTGATGCGTAGTAAAAAAAATAATAAATAGACAACTGGTCGACCTCATTAGAAATAAAAACCCAAAAGATTAGATAGACAAACAAACACATAAATGTGTAGAGAAGGGCAGTGCGCGCAGGAGCAAAGGTAAACAGCAGACAGACCTGAATCTTTATCTTTACAAGGTCGACCTCAGAACTTTGTTCAGTTTGTCTCGGTGACGGATAATGGAAGGAAGGGCAGGCAACTGGTCGACTTCATTTAAATAAACAAATAAAAAATAAGATAAACTCTCAGGAATAGATAAATAATAACAAAAAATTGTAAAGTGGAGAAAGCGAGAGCGCGCGAATGCACTCAAGCAAACACAAACAGCACAGCACGATGCGTATTTTTTTTTTGAAATTGACAAAATAAATCAAAAATAAAAATAAGTGGAAAAGGCGAGAGTGCGCGAGCACACAGGAGCAAAGACAAGCAGCGCAGCTTGATGCGTAGTAAAAAAAATAATAAATAGACAACTGGTCGACCTCATTAGAAATAAAAACCCAAAAGATTAGATAGACAAACAAACAAACACATAAATGTGGAGAGAAGGGCAGTGCGCGCAGGAGCAAAGGTAAACAGCAGACAGACCTGAATCCTTATCTTTACAAGGTCGACCTCAGAACTTTGTTCAGTTTGTCTCGGTGACGGATAATGGAAGGAAGGGCAGGAACTGGTCGACTTCATTTAAATAAACAAATAAAAAATAAGATAAACTCTCAGGAATAGATAAATAATAACAAAAAAATTGTAAAGTGGAGAAAGCGAGAGCGCGCGAATGCACTCAAGCAAACACAAACAGCACAGCACGATGCGTATTTTTTTTTAAATTGACAAAATAAATCAAAAATAAATCAAAAATAAAAATAAGTGGAAAAGGCGAGAGTGCGCGAGCACACAGGAGCAAAGACAAGCAGCGCAGCTTGATGCGTAGTAAAAAAATAATAAATAGACAACTGGTCGACCTCATTAGAAATAAAAACCCAAAAGATTAGATAGACAAACAAACAAACACATAAATGTGGAGAGAAGGGCAGTGCGCGCAGGAGCAAAGGTAAACAGCAGACAGACCTGAATCCTTATCTTTACAAGGTCGACCTCAGAACTTTGTTCAGTTTGTCTCGGTGACGTATAATGGAAGGAAGGTCAGGAAACTGGTCGACTTCATTTAAATAAACAAATAAAAAATAAGATAAACTCTCAGGAATAGATAAATAATAACAAAAAATTGTAAAGTGCAGAAAGCGAGAGCGCGCGAATGCACTCAAGCAAACACAAACAGCACAGCACGATGCGTATCTTTTTTTAAATTGACAAAATAAATCAAAAATAAATCAAAAATAACAATAAGTGGAAAAGGCGAGAGTGCGCGAGCACACAGGAGCAAAGACAAGCAGCACAGCTTGATGCGTAGTAAAAAAAATAATAAATAGACAACTGGTCGACCTCATTAGAAATAAAAACCCAAAAGATTAGATAGACAAACAAACAAACACATAAATGTGGAGAGAAGGGCAGTGCGGGCAGGAGCAAAGGTAAACAGCAGACAGACCTGAATCCTTATCTTTGCAAGGTCGACCTCAGAACTTTGTTCAGTTTGTCTCGGTGACGGATAATGGAAGGAAGGGCAGGCAACTGGTCGACTTCATTTAAATAAACAAATAAAAAATAAGATAAACTCTCAGGAATAGATAAATAATAACAAAAAATTGTAAAGTGGAGAAAGCGAGAGCGCGCGAATGCACTCAAGCAAACACAAACAGCACAGCACGATGCGTATTTTTTTTTAAATTGACAAAATAAATCAAAAATAAAAATAAGTGGAAAAGGCGAGAGTGCGCGAGCACACAGGAGCAAAGACAAGCAGCGCAGCTTGATGCGTAGTAAAAAAAATAATAAATAGACAACTGGTCGACCTCATTAGAAATAAAAACCCAAAAGATTAGATAGACAAACAAACAAACACATAAATGTGGAGAGAAGGGCAGTGCGCGCAGGAGCAAAGGTAAACAGCAGACAGACCTGAATCCTTATCTTTACAAGGTCGACCTCAGAACTTTGTTCAGTTTGTCTCGGTGACGGATAATGGAAGGAAGGGAGGAAACTGGTCGACTTCATTTAAATAAACAAATAAAAAATAAGATAAACTCTCAGGAATAGATAAATAATAACAAAAAAATTGTAAAGTGGAGAAAGCGAGAGCGCGCGAATGCACTCAAGCAAACACAAACAGCACAGCACGTTGCGTATTTTTTTTAAATTGACAAAATAAATCAAAAATAAATCAAAAATGAAAATAAGTGGAAAAGGCGAGAGTGCGCGAGCACACAGGAGCAAAGAGATGCAGGGCAGCTTGATGCGTAGTAAAAAAAATAATAAATAGACAACTGGTCGACCTCATTAGAAATAAAAACCCAAAAGATTAGATAGACAAACAAACAAACACATAAATGTGGAGAGAAGGGCAGTGCGCACAGGAGCAAAGGTAAACAGCAGACAGACCTGAATCCTTATCTTTACATGGTCGACTTCAGAACTTTGTTCAGTTTCTCTCGGTGACGGATAATGGAAGGAAGGGCAGGCAACTGGTCGACTTCATTTAAATAATCAAATAAAAATAAGATAAACTCTCAGGAATAGATAAATAATAACAAAAAAATTGTAAAGTGGAGAAAGCGAGAGCGCGCGAATGCACTCAAGCAAACACAAACAGCACAGCACGATGCATATTTTTTTTTAAATTGACAAAATAAATCAAAAATAAATCAAAAATAAAAATAAGTGGAAAAGGCGAGAGTGCGCGAGCGCACAGGAGCAAAGACAAGCAGCGCAGCTTGATGCGTAGTAAAAAAAATAATAAATAGACAACTGGTCGACCTCATTAGAAATAAAAACCCAAAAGATTAGATAGACAAACAAACAAACACATAAATGTGGAGAGAAGGGCAGTGCGCGCAGGAGCAAAGGTAAACAGCAGACAGACCTGAATCCTTATCTTTACAAGGTCGACCTCAGAACTTTGTTCAGTTTGTCTCGGTGACGGATAATGGAAGGAAGGGCAGGCAACTGGTCGACTTCATTTAAATAAACAAATAAACAATAAGATAAATTCTCAGGAATAGATAAATAATAACAAAAAAATTGTAAAGTGGAGAAAGCGAGAGCGCGCGAATGCACTCAAGCAAACACAAACAGCACAGCACGATGCGTATTTTTTTTTAAAATTGACAAAATAAATCAAAAATAAATCAAAAATAAAAATTAGTGGAAAAGGCGAGCGTGCGCACGCACACAGGAGCAAAGACAATCAGCGCAGCTTGATGTGTAGTAAAAAAAATAATAAATAGACAACTGGTCGACCTCATTAGAAATAAAAACCCAAAAGATTAGATAGACAAACAAACAAACACATAAATGTGGAGAGAAGGGCAGTGCGCCCAGGAGCAAAGGTAAACAGCAGACAGACCTGAATCCTTATCTTTACAAGGTCGACCTCAGAACTTTGTTCAGTTTGTCTCGGTGACGGATAATGGAAGGAAGGGCAGGCAACTGGTCGACTTCATTTAAATAAACAAATAAAAAATAAGATAAACTCTCAGGAATAGATAAATAATAACAAAAAAATTGTAAAGTGGAGAAAGCGAGAGCGCGCGAATGCACTCAAGCAAACACAAACAACACAGCACGATGCGTATTTTTTTTTAAATTGACAAAATAAATCAAAATTAAATCAAAAATAAAAATAAGTGGAAAAGGCGAGAGTGCGCGAGCACACAGGAGCAAAGACAAGCAGCGCAGCTTGATGCGTAGTAAAAAAAATAATAAATAGACAACTGGTCGACCTCATTAGAAATAAAAACCCAAAAGATTAGATAGACAAACAAACACATAAATGTGTAGAGAAGGGCAGTGCGCGCAGGAGCAAAGGTAAACAGCAGACAGACCTGAATCTTTATCTTTACAAGGTCGACCTCAGAACTTTGTTCAGTTTGTCTCGGTGACGGATAATGGAAGGAAGGGCAGGAAACTGGTCGACTTCATTTAAATAAACAAATAAAAAATAAGATAAACTCTCAGGAATAGATAAATAATAACAAAAAAATTGTAAAGTGGAGAAAGCGAGAGCGCGGGAATGCACTCAAGCAAACACAAACAGCACAGCACGATGCGTATTTTTTTTTAAATTGACAAAATAAATCAAAAATAAAAATAAGTGGAAAAGGCGAGAGTGCGCGAGCACACAGGAGCAAAGACAAGCAGCGCAGCTTGATGCGTAGTAAAAAAAATAATAAATAGACAACTGGTCGACCTCATTAGAAATAAAAACCCAAAAGATTAGATAGACAAACAAACAAACACATAAATGTGGAGAGAAGGGCAGTGCGCGCAGGAGCAAAGGTAAACAGCAGACAGACCTGAATCCTTATCTTTACAAGGTCGACCTCAGAACTTTGTTCAGTTTGTCTCGGTGACGGATAATGGAAGGAAGGGCAGGAAACTGGTCGACTTCATTTAAATAAACAAATAAAAAATAAGATAAACTCTCAGGAATAGATAAATAATAACAAAAAAATTGTAAAGTGGAGAAAGCGAGAGCGCGCGAATGCACTCAAGCAAACACAAACAGCACAGCACGATGCGTATTTTTTTTTAAATTGACAAAATAAATCAAAAATAAATCAAAAATAAAAATAAGTGGAAAAGGCGAGAGTGCGCGAGCACACAGGAGCAAAGACAAGCAGCGCAGCTTGATGCGTAGTAAAAAAATAATAAATAGACAACTGGTCGACCTCATTAGAAATAAAAACCCAAAAGATTAGATAGACAAACAAACAAACACATAAATGTGGAGAGAAGGGCAGTGCGCGCAGGAGCAAAGGTAAACAGCAGACAGACCTGAATCCTTATCTTTACAAGGTCGACCTCAGAACTTTGTTCAGTTTGTCTCGGTGACGTATAATGGAAGGAAGGTCAGGAAACTGGTCGACTTCATTTAAATAAACAAATAAAAAATAAGATAAACTCTCAGGAATAGATAAATAATAACAAAAAATTGTAAAGTGCAGAAAGCGAGAGCGCGCGAATGCACTCAAGCAAACACAAACAGCACAGCACGATGCGTATCTTTTTTTAAATTGACAAAATAAATCAAAAATAAATCAAAAATAACAATAAGTGGAAAAGGCGAGAGTGCGCGAGCACACAGGAGCAAAGACAAGCAGCACAGCTTGATGCGTAGTAAAAAAAATAATAAATAGACAACTGGTCGACCTCATTAGAAATAAAAACCCAAAAGATTAGATAGACAAACAAACAAACACATAAATGTGGAGAGAAGGGCAGTGCGGGCAGGAGCAAAGGTAAACAGCAGACAGACCTGAATCCTTATCTTTGCAAGGTCGACCTCAGAACTTTGTTCAGTTTGTCTCGGTGACGGATAATGGAAGGAAGGGCAGGCAACTGGTCGACTTCATTTAAATAAACAAATAAAAAATAAGATAAACTCTCAGGAATAGATAAATAATAACAAAAAATTGTAAAGTGGAGAAAGCGAGAGCGCGCGAATGCACTCAAGCAAACACAAACAGCACAGCACGATGCGTATTTTTTTTTAAATTGACAAAATAAATCAAAAATAAAAATAAGTGGAAAAGGCGAGAGTGCGCGAGCACACAGGAGCAAAGACAAGCAGCGCAGCTTGATGCGTAGTAAAAAAAATAATAAATAGACAACTGGTCGACCTCATTAGAAATAAAAACCCAAAAGATTAGATAGACAAACAAACAAACACATAAATGTGGAGAGAAGGGCAGTGCGCGCAGGAGCAAAGGTAAACAGCAGACAGACCTGAATCCTTATCTTTACAAGGTCGACCTCAGAACTTTGTTCAGTTTGTCTCGGTGACGGATAATGGAAGGAAGGGAGGAAACTGGTCGACTTCATTTAAATAAACAAATAAAAAATAAGATAAACTCTCAGGAATAGATAAATAATAACAAAAAAATTGTAAAGTGGAGAAAGCGAGAGCGCGCGAATGCACTCAAGCAAACACAAACAGCACAGCACGATTCGTAATTTTTTTTTAAATTGACAAAATAAATCAAAAATAAATCAAAATTAAAAATAAGTGGAAAAGGCGAGAGTGCGCGAGCACACAGGAGCAAAGACAAGCAGCGCAGCTTGATGCGTAGTAAAAAAATAATAAATAGACAACTGGTCGACCTCATTAGAAATAAAAACCCAAAAGATTAGATAGACAAACAAACAAACACATAAATGTGGAGAGAAGTGCAGTGCGCGCAGGAGCAAAGGTAAACATCAGACAGACCTGAATCCTTATCTTTACAAGGTCGACCTCAGAACTTTGTTCAGTTTGTCTCGGTGACGGATAATGGAAGGAAGGGCAGGCAACTGGTCGACTTCTTTAAATAAACAAATAAAAAATAACATAAATTCTCAGGAATAGATAAATAATAACAAAAAAATTGTAAAGTGTAGAAAGCGAGAGCGCGCGAATGCACTCAAGTAAACACAAACAGCACAGCACGATGCGTATTTTTTTTTAAATTGACAAAATAAATCAAAAATAAATGAAAAATAAAAATTAGTGGAAAAGGCGAGAGTGCGCGAGCACACAGGAGCAAAGACAAGCAGCGCAGCTTGATGCGTAGTAAAAAAAATAATAAATAGACAACTGGTCGACCTCATTAGAAATAAAAACCCAAAAGATTAGATAGACAAACAAACAAACACATAAATGTGGAGAGAATGGCTGTTCGCGCAGGAGCAAAGGTAAACAGCAGACAGACCTGAATCCTTATCTTTACAAGGTCGACCTCAGAACTTTGTTCAGTTTGTCTCGGTGACGGATAATGGAAGGAAGGGCAGGCAACTGGTCGACTTCATTTAAATAAACAAATAAAAAATAAGATAAACTCTCAGGAATAGATAAATAATAACAAAAAAATTGTAAAGTGGAGAAAGCGAGAGCGGGCGAATGCACTCAAGCAAACACAAACAGCACAGCACGATGCGTATTTTTTTTAAATTGACAAAATAAATCAAAAATAAATCAAAAATAAAAATTAGTGGAAAAGGCGAGAGTGCGCGAGCACACAGGAGCAAAGACAAGCAGCGCAGCTTGATGCGTAGTAAAAAAAATAATAAATAGACAACTGGTCGACCTCATTAGAAATAAAAACCCAAAAGATTAGATAGACAAACAAACAAACACATAAATGTGGAGAGAAGGGCAGTGCGCGCAGGAGCAAAGGTAAACAGCAGACAGACCTGAATCCTTATCTTTACAAGGTCGACCTCAGAACTTTGTTCAGTTTGTCTCGGTGACGGATAATGGAAGGAAGGGCAGGCAACTGGTCGACTTCATTTAAATAAACAAATAAAAAATAAGATAAATTCTCAGGAATAGATAAATAATAACAAAAAAATTGTAAAGTGGAGAAAGCGAGAGCGCGCGAATGCACTCAAGCAAACACAAACAGCACAGCACGATGCGTATTTTTTTTTAAATTGACAAAATAAATCAAAAATAAATCAAAAATAAAAATTAGTGGAAAAGGCGAGCGTGCGCGCGCACACAGGAGCAAAGACAATCAGCGCAGCTTGATGCGTAGCAAAAAAAATTATAAATAGACAACTGGTCGACCTCATTAGAAATAAAAACCCAAAAGATTAGATAGACAAACAAACAAACACATAAATGTGGAGAGAAGGGCAGTGCGCACAGGAGCAAAGGTAAACAGCAGACAGACCTGAATCCTTATCTTTACAAGGTCGACCTCAGAACTTTGTTCAGTTTGTCTCGGTGACGGATAATGGAAGGAAGGGCAGGCAACTGGTCGACTTCATTTAAATAAACAAATAAAAAATAAGATAAACTCTCAGGAATAGATAAATAATAACAAAAAAATTGTAAAGTGGAGAAAGCGAGAGCGCGCGAATGCACTCAAGCAAACACAAACAGCACAGCACGATGCGTATTTTTTTTTAAATTGACAAAATAAATCAAAATTAAATCAAAAATAAAAATAAGTGGAAAAGGCGAGAGTGCGCGAGCACACAGGAGCAAAGACAAGCAGCGCAGCTTGATGCGTAGTAAAAAAAATAATAAATAGACAACTGGTCGACCTCATTAGAAATAAAAACCCAAAAGATTAGATAGACAAACAAACAAACACATAAATGTGGAGAGAAGGGCAGTGCGCGCAGGAGCAAAGGTAAACAGCAGACAGACCTGAATCCTTATCTTTACAAGGTCGACCTCAGAACTTTGTTCAGTTTGTCTCGGTGACGGATAATGGAAGGAAGGGCAGGCAACTGGTCGACTTCATTTAAATAAACAAATAAAAAATAAGATAAACTCTCAGGAATAGATAAATAATAACAAAAAAATTGTAAAGTGGAGAAAGCGAGAGCGCGCGAATGCACTCAAGCAAACACAAACAGCACAGCACGATGCGTATTTTTTTTTAAATTGACAAAATAAATCAAAATTAAATCAAAAATAAAAATAAGTGGAAAAGGCGAGAGTGCGCGAGCACACAGGAGCAAAGACAAGCAGCGCAGCTTGATGCGTAGTAAAAAAAATAATAAATAGACAACTGGTCGACCTCATTAGAAATAAAAACCCAAAAGATTAGATAGACAAACAAACAAACACATAAATGTGGAGAGAAGGGCAGTGCGCGCAGGAGCAAAGGTAAACAGCAGACAGACCTGAATCCTTATCTTTACAAGGTCGACCTCAGAACTTTGTTCAGTTTGTCTCGGTGACGGATAATGGAAGGAAGGGCAGGCAACTGGTCGACTTCATTTAAATAAACAAATAAAAAATAAGATAAACTCTCAGGAATAGATAAATAATAACAAAAAAATTGTAAAGTGGAGAAAGCGAGAGCGCGCGAATGCACTCAAGCAAACACAAACAGCACAGCACGATGCGTATTTTTTTTTAAATTGACAAAATAAATCAAAAATAAATCAAAAATAAAATAAGTGGAAAAGGCGAGAGTGCGCGAGCACACAGGAGCAAAGACAAGCAGCGCAGCTTGATGCGTAGTAAAAAAAATAATAAATAGACAACTGGTCGACCTCATTAGAAATAAAAACCCAAAAGATTAGATAGACAAACAAACAAACACATAAATGTGGAGAGAAGGGCAGTGCGCGCAGGAGCAAAGGTAAACAGCAGACAGACCTGAATCCTTATCTTTACAAGGTCGACCTCAGAACTTTGTTCAGTTTGTCTCGGTGACGGATAATGGAAGGAAGGGCAGGCAACTGGTCGACTTCATTTAAATAAACAAATAAAAAATAAGATAAACTCTCAGGAATAGATAAATAATAACAAAAAAATTGTAAAGTGGAGAAAGCGAGAGCGCGCGAATGCACTCAAGCAAACACAAACAGCACAGCACGATGCGTATTTTTTTTTAAATTGACAAAATAAATCAAAAATAAATCAAAAATAAAAATAAGTGGAAAAGGCGAGAGTGCGCGAGCACACAGGAGCAAAGACAAGCAGCGCAGCTTGATGCGTAGTAAAAAAAATAATAAATAGACAACTGGTCGACCTCATTAGAAATAAAAACCCAAAAGATTAGATAGACAAACAAACAAACACATAAATGTGGAGAGAAGGGCAGTGCGCGCAGGAGCAAAGGTAAACAGCAGACAGACCTGAATCCTTATCTTTACAAGGTCGACCTCAGAACTTTGTTCAGTTTGTCTCGGTGACGGATAATGGAAGGAAGGGCAGGCAACTGGTCGACTTCATTTAAATAAACAAATAAAAAATAAGATAAACTCTCAGGAATAGATAAATAATAACAAAAAAATTGTAAAGTGGAGAAAGCGAGAGCGCGCGAATGCACTCAAGCAAACACAAACAGCACAGCACGATGCGTATTTTTTTTTAAATTGACAAAATAAATCAAAAATAAATCAAAAATAAAAATAAGTGGAAAAGGCGAGAGTGCGCGAGCACACAGGAGCAAAGACAAGCAGCGCAGCTTGATGCGTAGTAAAAAAAATAATAAATAGACAACTGGTCGACCTCATTAGAAATAAAAACCCAAAAGATTAGATAGACAAACAAACAAACACATAAATGTGGAGAGAAGGGCAGTGCGCGCAGGAGCAAAGGTAAACAGCAGACAGACCTGAATCCTTATCTTTACAAGGTCGACCTCAGAACTTTGTTCAGTTTGTCTCGGTGACGGATAATGGAAGGAAGGGCAGGCAACTGGTCGACTTCATTTAAATAAACAAATAAAAAATAAGATAAACTCTCAGGAATAGATAAATAATAACAAAAAAATTGTAAAGTGGAGAAAGCGAGAGCGCGCGAATGCACTCAAGCAAACACAAACAGCACAGCACGATGCGTATTTTTTTTAAAATTGACAAAATAAATCAAAAATAAATCAAAAATAAAAATAAGTGGAAAAGGCGAGAGTGCGCGAGCACACAGGAGCAAAGACAAGCAGCGCAGCTTGATGCGTAGTAAAAAAAATAATAAATAGACAACTGGTCGACCTCATTAGAAATAAAAACCCAAAAGATTAGATAGACAAACAAACAAACACATAAATGTGGAGAGAAGGGCAGTGCGCGCAGGAGCAAAGGTAAACAGCAGACAGACCTGAATCCTTATCTTTACAAGGTCGACCTCAGAACTTTGTTCAGTTTGTCTCGGTGACGGATAATGGAAGGAAGGGCAGGCAACTGGTCGACTTCATTTAAATAAACAAATAAAAAATAAGATAAACTCTCAGGAATAGATAAATAATAACAAAAAAATTGTAAAGTGGAGAAAGCGAGAGCGCGGAATGCACTCAAGCAAACACAAACAGCACAGCACGATGCGTATTTTTTTTTTGAAATTGACAAAATAAATCAAAAATAAAAATAAGTGGAAAAGGCGAGAGTGCGCGAGCACACAGGAGCAAAGACAAGCAGCGCAGCTTGATGGTAGTAAAAAAAATAATAAATAGACAACTGGTCGACCTCATTAGAAATAAAAACCCAAAAGATTAGATAGACAAACAAACAAACACATAAATGTGGAGAGAAGGGCAGTGCGCGCAGGAGCAAAGGTAAACAGCAGACAGACCTGAATCCTTATCTTTACAAGGTCGACCTCAGAACTTTGTTCAGTTTGTCTCGGTGACGGATAATGGAAGGAAGGGAGGCAACTGGTCGACTTCATTTAAATAAACAAATAAAAAATAAGATAAACTCTCAGGAATAGATAAATAATAACAAAAAAATTGTAAAGTGGAGAAAGCGAGAGCGCGCGAATGCACTCAAGCAAACACAAACAGCACAGCACGATGCGTATTTTTTTTTAAATTGACAAAATAAATCAAAAATAAATCAAAAATAAAAATAAGTGGAAAAGGCGAGAGTGCGCGAGCACACAGGAGCAAAGACAAGCAGCGCAGCTTGATGCGTAGTAAAAAAAATAATAAATAGACAACTGGTCGACCTCATTAGAAATAAAAACCCAAAAGATTAGATAGACAAACAAACAAACACATAAATGTGGAGAGAAGGGCAGTGCGCGCAGGAGCAAAGGTAAACAGCAGACAGACCTGAATCCTTATCTTTACAAGGTCGACCTCAGAACTTTGTTCAGTTTGTCTCGGTGACGGATAATGGAAGGAAGGGCAGGCAACTGGTCGACTTCATTTAAATAAACAAATAAAAAATAAGATAAACTCTCAGGAATAGATAAATAATAACAAAAAAATTGTAAAGTGGAGAAAGCGAGAGCGCGCGAATGCACTCAAGCAAACACAAACAGCACAGCACGATGCGTATTTTTTTTTAAATTGACAAAATAAATCAAAAATAAATCAAAAATAAAAATAAGTGGAAAAGGCGAGAGTGCGCGAGCACACAGGAGCAAAGACAAGCAGCGCAGCTTGATGCGTAGTAAAAAAAATAATAAATAGACAACTGGTCGACCTCATTAGAAATAAAAACCCAAAAGATTAGATAGACAAACAAACAAACACATAAATGTGGAGAGAAGGGCAGTGCGCAGGAGCAAAGGTAAACAGCAGACAGACCTGAATCCTTATCTTTACAAGGTCGACCTCAGAACTTTGTTCAGTTTGTCTCGGTGACGGATAATGGAAGGAAGGGCAGGCAACTGGTCGACTTCATTTAAATAAACAAATAAAAAATAAGATAAACTCTCAGGAATAGATAAATAATAACAAAAAAATTGTAAAGTGGAGAAAGCGAGAGCGCGCGAATGCACTCAAGCAAACACAAACAGCACAGCACGATGCGTATTTTTTTTTAAATTGACAAAATAAATCAAAATTAAATCAAAAATAAAAATAAGTGGAAAAGGCGAGAGTGCGCGAGCACACAGGAGCAAAGACAAGCAGCGCAGCTTGATGCGTAGTAAAAAAAATAATAAATAGACAACTGGTCGACCTCATTAGAAATAAAAACCCAAAAGATTAGATAGACAAACAAACAAACACATAAATGTGGAGAGAAGGGCAGTGCGCGCAGGAGCAAAGGTAAACAGCAGACAGACCTGAATCCTTATCTTTACAAGGTCGACCTCAGAACTTTGTTCAGTTTGTCTCGGTGACGGATAATGGAAGGAAGGGCAGGCAACTGGTCGACTTCATTTAAATAAACAAATAAAAAATAAGATAAACTCTCAGGAATAGATAAATAATAACAAAAAAATTGTAAAGTGGAGAAAGCGAGAGCGCGCGAATGCACTCAAGCAAACACAAACAGCACAGCACGATGCGTATTTTTTTTTAAATTGACAAAATAAATCAAAAATAAATAAAAAAAATAAGTGGAAAAGGCGAGAGTGCGCGAGCACACAGGAGCAAAGACAAGCAGCGCAGCTTGATGCGTAGTAAAAAAAATAATAAATAGACAACTGGTCGACCTCATTAGAAATAAAAACCCAAAAGATTAGATAGACAAACAAACAAACACATAAATGTGGAGAGAAGGGCAGTGCGCGCAGGAGCAAAGGTAAACAGCAGACAGACCTGAATCCTTATCTTTACAAGGTCGACCTCAGAACTTTGTTCAGTTTGTCTCGGTGACGGATAATGGAAGGAAGGGCAGGCAACTGGTCGACTTCATTTAAATAAACAAATAAAAAATAAGATAAACTCTCAGGAATAGATAAATAATAACAAAAAAATTGTAAAGTGGAGAAAGCGAGAGCGCGCGAATGCACTCAAGCAAACACAAACAGCACAGCACGATGCGTATTTTTTTTTAAATTGACAAAATAAATCAAAAATAAATCAAAAATAAAAATAAGTGGAAAAGGCGAGAGTGCGCGAGCACACAGGAGCAAAGACAAGCAGCGCAGCTTGATGCGTAGTAAAAAAAATAATAAATAGACAACTGGTCGACCTCATTAGAAATAAAAACCCAAAAGATTAGATAGACAAACAAACAAACACATAAATGTGGAGAGAAGGGCAGTGCGCGCAGGAGCAAAGGTAAACAGCAGACAGACCTGAATCCTTATCTTTACAAGGTCGACCTCAGAACTTTGTTCAGTTTGTCTCGGTGACGGATAATGGAAGGAAGGGCAGGCAACTGGTCGACTTCATTTAAATAAACAAATAAAAAATAAGATAAACTCTCAGGAATAGATAAATAATAACAAAAAAATTGTAAAGTGGAGAAAGCGAGAGCGCGCGAATGCACTCAAGCAAACACAAACAGCACAGCACGATGCGTATTTTTTTTAAATTGACAAAATAAATCAAAAATAAATCAAAAATAAAAATTAGTGGAAAAGGCGAGCGTGCGCGCGCACACAGGAGCAAAGACAATCAGCGCAGCTTGATGCGTAGTAAAAAAAATAATAAATAGACAACTGGTCGACCTCATTAGAAATAAAAACCCAAAAGATTAGATAGACAAACAAACAAACACATAAATGTGGAGAGAAGGGCAGTGCGCGCAGGAGCAAAGGTAAACAGCAGACAGACCTGAATCCTTATCTTTACAAGGTCGACCTCAGAACTTTGTTCAGTTTGTCTCGGTGACGGATAATGGAAGGAAGGGCAGGCAACTGGTCGACTTCATTTAAATAAACAAATAAAAAATAAGATAAACTCTCAGGAATAGATAAATAATAACAAAAAAATTGTAAAGTGGAGAAAGCGAGAGCGCGCGAATGCACTCAAGCAAACACAAACAGCACAGCACGATGCGTATTTTTTTTAAAATTGACAAAATAAATCAAAAATAAATCAAAAATAAAAATAAGTGGAAAAGGCGAGAGTGCGCGAGCACACAGGAGCAAAGACAAGCAGCGCAGCTTGATGCGTAGTAAAAAAAATAATAAATAGACAACTGGTCGACCTCATTAGAAATAAAAACCCAAAAGATTAGATAGACAAACAAACAAACACATAAATGTGGAGAGAAGGGCAGTGCGCGCAGGAGCAAAGGTAAACAGCAGACAGACCTGAATCCTTATCTTTACAAGGTCGACCTCAGAACTTTGTTCAGTTTGTCTCGGTGACGGATAATGGAAGGAAGGGCAGGCAACTGGTCGACTTCATTTAAATAAACAAATAAAAAATAAGATAAACTCTCAGGAATAGATAAATAATAACAAAAAATTGTAAAGTGGAGAAAGCGAGAGCGCGCGAATGCACTCAAGCAAACACAAACAGCACAGCACGATGCGTATTTTTTTTAAATTGACAAAATAAATCAAAAATAAATCAAAAATAAAATAAGTGGAAAAGGCGAGAGTGCGCGAGCACACAGGAGCAAAGACAAGCAGCGCAGCTTGATGGTAGTAAAAAAAATAATAAATAGACAACTGGTCGACCTCATTAGAAATAAAAACCCAAAAGATTAGATAGACAAACAAACAAACACATAAATGTGGAGAGAAGGGCAGTGCGCGCAGGAGCAAAGGTAAACAGCAGACAGACCTGAATCCTTATCTTTACAAGGTCGACCTCAGAACTTTGTTCAGTTTGTCTCGGTGACGGATAATGGAAGGAAGGGCAGGCAACTGGTCGACTTCATTTAAATAAACAAATAAAAAATAAGATAAACTCTCAGGAATAGATAAATAATAACAAAAAAATTGTAAAGTGGAGAAAGCGAGAGCGCGCGAATGCACTCAAGCAAACACAAACAGCACAGCACGATGCGTATTTTTTTTTAAATTGACAAAATAAATCAAAAATAAATCAAAAATAAAAATAAGTGGAAAAGGCGAGAGTGCGCGAGCACACAGGAGCAAAGACAAGCAGCGCAGCTTGATGCGTAGTAAAAAAAATAATAAATAGACAACTGGTCGACCTCATTAGAAATAAAAACCCAAAAGATTAGATAGACAAACAAACAAACACATAAATGTGGAGAGAAGGGCAGTGCGCGCAGGAGCAAAGGTAAACAGCAGACAGACCTGAATCCTTATCTTTACAAGGTCGACCTCAGAACTTTGTTCAGTTTGTCTCGGTGACGGATAATGGAAGGAAGGGCAGGCAACTGGTCGACTTCATTTAAATAAACAAATAAAAAATAAGATAAACTCTCAGGAATAGATAAATAATAACAAAAAAATTGTAAAGTGGAGAAAGCGAGAGCGCGCGAATGCACTCAAGCAAACACAAACAGCACAGCACGATGCGTATTTTTTTTTAAATTGACAAAATAAATCAAAAATAAATCAAAAATAAAAATAAGTGGAAAAGGCGAGAGTGCGCGAGCACACAGGAGCAAAGACAAGCAGCGCAGCTTGATGCGTAGTAAAAAAAATAATAAATAGACAACTGGTCGACCTCATTAGAAATAAAAACCCAAAAGATTAGATAGACAAACAAACAAACACATAAATGTGGAGAGAAGGGCAGTGCACGCAGGAGCAAAGGTAAACAGCAGACAGACCTGAATCCTTATCTTTACAAGGTCGACCTCAGAACTTTGTTCAGTTTGTCTCGGTGACGGATAATGGAAGGAAGGGCAGGCAACTGGTCGACTTCATTTAAATAAACAAATAAAAAATAAGATAAACTCTCAGGAATAGATAAATAATAACAAAAAAATTGTAAAGTGGAGAAAGCGAGAGCGCGCGAATGCACTCAAGCAAACACAAACAGCACAGCACGATGCGTATTTTTTTTTAAATTGACAAAATAAATCAAAAATAAAAATAAGTGGAAAAGGCGAGAGTGCGCGAGCACACAGGAGCAAAGACAAGCAGCGCAGCTTGATGCGTAGTAAAAAAAATAATAAATAGACAACTGGTCGACCTCATTAGAAATAAAAACCCAAAAGATTAGATAGACAAACAAACAAACACATAAATGTGGAGAGAAGGGCAGTGCGCGCAGGAGCAAAGGTAAACAGCAGACAGACCTGAATCTTATCTTTACAAGGTCGACCTCAGAACTTTGTTCAGTTTGTCTCGGTGACGGATAATGGAAGGAAGGGCAGGCAACTGGTCGACTTCATTTAAATAAACAAATAAAAAATAAGATAAACTCTCAGGAATAGATAAATAATAACAAAAAAATTGTAAAGTGGAGAAAGCGAGAGCGCGCGAATGCACTCAAGCAAACACAAACAGCACAGCACGATGCGTATTTTTTTTTAAATTGACAAAATAAATCAAAAATAAATCAAAATAAAAATAAGTGGAAAAGGCGAGAGTGCGCGAGCACACAGGAGCAAAGACAAGCAGCGCAGCTTGATGCGTAGTAAAAAAAATAATAAATAGACAACTGGTCGACCTCATTAGAAATAAAAACCCAAAAGATTAGATAGACAAACAAACAAACACATAAATGTGGAGAGAAGGCAGTGCGCGCAGGAGCAAAGGTAAACACAGACAGACCTGAATCCTTATCTTTACAAGGTCGACCTCAGAACTTTGTTCAGTTTGTCTCGGTGACGGATAATGGAAGGAAGGGCAGGCAACTGGTCGACTTCATTTAAATAAACAAATAAAAAATAAGATAAACTCTCAGGAATAGATAAATAATAACAAAAAAATTGTAAAGTGGAGAAAGCGAGAGCGCGCGAATGCACTCAAGCAAACACAAACAGCACAGCACGATGCGTATTTTTTTTTAAATTGACAAAATAAATCAAAAATAAATCAAAAATAAAAATAAGTGGAAAAGGCGAGAGTGCGCGAGCACACAGGAGCAAAGACAAGCAGCGCAGCTTGATGCGTAGTAAAAAAAATAATAAATAGACAACTGGTCGACCTCATTAGAAATAAAAACCCAAAAGATTAGATAGACAAACAAACAAACACATAAATGTGGAGAGAAGGGCAGTGCGCGCAGGAGCAAAGGTAAACAGCAGACAGACCTGAATCCTTATCTTTACAAGGTCGACCTCAGAACTTTGTTCAGTTTGTCTCGGTGACGGATAATGGAAGGAAGGGCAGGCAACTGGTCGACTTCATTTAAATAAACAAATAAAAAATAAGATAAACTCTCAGGAATAGATAAATAATAACAAAAAAATTGTAAAGTGGAGAAAGCGAGAGCGCGCGAATGCACTCAAGCAAACACAAACAGCACAGCACGATGCGTATTTTTTTTAAATTGACAAAATAAATCAAAAATAAATCAAAAATAAAAATAAGTGGAAAAGGCGAGAGTGCGCGAGCACACAGGAGCAAAGACAAGCAGCGCAGCTTGATGCGTAGTAAAAAAAATAATAAATAGACAACTGGTCGACCTCATTAGAAATAAAAACCCAAAAGATTAGATAGACAAACAAACAAACACATAAATGTGGAGAGAAGGGCAGTGCGCGCAGGAGCAAAGGTAAACAGCAGACAGACCTGAATCCTTATCTTTACAAGGTCGACCTCAGAACTTTGTTCAGTTTGTCTCGGTGACGGATAATGGAAGGAAGGGCAGGCAACTGGTCGACTTCATTTAAATAAACAAATAAAAAATAAGATAAACTCTCAGGAATAGATAAATAATAACAAAAAAATTGTAAAGTGGAGAAAGCGAGAGCGCGCGAATGCACTCAAGCAAACACAAACAGCACAGCACGATGCGTATTTTTTTTAAAATTGACAAAATAAATCAAAAATAAAAATAAGTGGAAAAGGCGAGAGTGCGCGAGCACACAGGAGCAAAGACAAGCAGCGCAGCTTGATGCGTAGTAAAAAAAATAATAAATAGACAACTGGTCGACCTCATTAGAAATAAAAACCCAAAAGATTAGATAGACAAACAAACAAACACATAAATGTGGAGAGAAGGGCAGTGCGCACAGGAGCAAAGGTAAACAGCAGACAGACCTGAATCCTTATCTTTACATGGTCGACTTCAGAACTTTGTTCAGTTTCTCTCCGGTGACGGATAATGGAAGGAAGGGCAGGCAACTGGTCGACTTCATTTAAATAAACAAATAAAAAATAAGATAAACTCTCAGGAATAGATAAATAATAACAAAAAAATTGTAAAGTGGAGAAAGCGAGAGCGCGCGAATGCACTCAAGCAAACACAAACAGCAAAGCAGGATGCATATTTTTTTT
>NW_025958317.1:0-25814 GCF_023159225.1 Perognathus longimembris pacificus | reverse complement strand
CGCGCTCTCGCTTTCTCCACTTTACAATTTTTTTTGTTATTATTGATCTATTCCTGAGAGTTTATCTTATTATTTTTTTTTTATTTAAATGAAGTCGACCAGTTGCCTGCCCTTCCTTCCATTATCCGTCACCGAGACAAACTGAACAAAGTTCTGAGGTCGACCTTGTAAAGATAAGGATTCAGGTCTGTGTGCTGTTTACCTTTGCTCCTGCGCGCACTGCCCTTCTCTCCACATTTATGTGTTTGTTTGTTTGTCTATCTAATCTTTTGGGTTTTTATTTCTAATGAGGTCGACCAGTTGTCTATTTATTATTTTTTTTACTACGCATCAAGCTGCGCTGCTTTTCTTTGCTCCTGTGTGCTCGCGCACTGTCGCCTTTTCCACTTATTTTTATTTTTGATTTATTTTTGATTTATTTTGTCAATTTTAAAAAAAACATACGCATCGTGCTGTGCTGTTTGTGTTTGCTTGAGTGCATTCGCGCGCTCTCGCTTTCTCCACTTTACAAATTTTGTTATTAATTATCTATTCCTGAGAGTTTATCTTATTTTTTATTTGTTTATTTAAATGAAGTCGACCAGTTGCCTGCCCTTCCTTCCATTATCCGTCACCGAGACAAACTGAACAAAGTCTGAGGTCGACCTTGTAAAGATAAGGATTCAGGTCTGTCTGCTGGTTACCTTTGCTCCTGCGCGCACTGCCCATCTCTCCACATTTATGTGTTTGTTTTTTTGTCTATCTAATCTTTTGGGTTATTATTTCTAATGAGGTCGACCAGTTGTCTATTTATTATATTTTTTACTATGCATCAGGCTGCGCTGCTTGTCTTTGCTCCTGTGTGGTCGCGCACTCTCGCCTTTTCCACTTATTTTTATTTTTGAATTATTTTTGATTTATTTCGTCAATTTTAAAAAAAAATACGCATCATGCTGTGCTGTTTGTGTTTGCTTGAGTGCATTCGCGCGCTCTCGCTTTCTCCACTTTACAATTTTTTTGTAATTATTTATCTATTCCTGAGAGTTTATCTTATTATTTTTTTTATTTAAATGAAGTCGACCAGTTGCCTGCCCTTCCTTCCATTATCCGTCACCGAGACAAACTGAACAAAGTTCTGAGGTCGACCTTGTAAAGATAAGGATTCAGGTCTGTCTGCTGTTTACCTTTGCTCCTGCACGCACTGCCCTTCTCTCCACATTTATGTGTTTGTTTTGTTTGTCTATCTAATCTTTTGGGTTTTTATTTCTAATGAGGTCGACCAGTTTTCTATTTATTATTTTTTTTACTACGCATCAAGCTGCGCTGCTTGTCTTTGCTCCTGTGTGCTCGCGCACTCTCGCCTTTTCCACTTATTTTTATTTTTGATTTATTTTGTCAATTTAAAAAAAAATACGCATCGTGCTGTGCTGTTTGTGTTTGCTTGAGTGCATTCGCGCTCTCTCGCTTTCTCCACTTTACAATGTTTTTGTTATTATTTATCTATTCCTGAGAGTTTATGTTATTTTTTATTTGTTTATTTAAATGAAGTCGACCAGTTGCCTGCCCTTCCTTCCATTATCCGTCACCGAGACAAACTGAACAAAGTTCTGAGGTCGACCTTGTAAAGATACGGATTCAGGTCTGTCTGCTGGTTACCTTTGCTCCTGCGCGCACTGCCCTTCTCCCCACATTTATGTGTTTGTTTGTTTGTCTATCTAATCTTTTGGGTTTTTATTTCTAATGAGGTCGACCAGTTGTCTATTTATTATTTTTTTTACTACGCATCAAGCTGCGCTGCTTGTCTTTGCTCCTGTGTATTGCGCACTCTAGCCTTTTCCACATATTTTTATTTTTGATTTATTTTTGATTTATTTTGTCAATTTAAAAAAAATATGCATCGTGCTGTGCTGTTTGTGTTTGCTTGAGTGCATTCGCGCGCTCTCGCTTTCTCCACTTTACAATTTTTTTGTTATTATTTATCTATTCCTGAGAGTTTATCTTATTTTTTATTTGTTTATTTAAATGAAGTCGACCAGTTGCCTGCCCTTCCTTCCATTATCCGTCACCGAGACAAACTGAACAAAGTTCTGAGGTCGACCTTGTAAAGATAAGGATTCAGGTCTGTATGCTGTTTACCTTTGCTCCTGCGCGAACTGCCCTTCTCTCGACATTTATGTGTTTGTTTGTTTGTCTATCTAATCTTTTGGGTTTTTATTTCTAATGAGGTCGACCAGTTGTCTATTTATTATTTTTTTTAATACGCATCAAGCTGCGCTGCTTGTCTTTGCTCCTGTGTGCTCGCGCACTGTCGCCTTTTCCACTTATTTTTATTTTTGATTTATTTTTGATTTATTTTGTCAATTTAAAAAAAATACGCTTCGTGCTGTGCTGTTTGTGTTTGCTTGAGTGCATTCGCGCGCTCTCGCTTTCTCCACTTTACAATTTTTTTTGTTATTATTTATCTATTCCTGAGAGTTTATCTTATTTTTTATTTGTTTATTTGAATGAAGTCGACCAGTTGCCTGCCCTTCCTTCCATTATCCGTCACCGAGACTAACTGAACAAAGTTCTGAGGTCGACCTTGTAAAGATAAGGATTCAGGTCTGTCTGCTGTTTACCTTTGCTCCTGCGCGCACTGCCCTTCTCTCCACATTTATGTGTTTGTTTGTTTGTCTATCTAATCTTTTGGGTTTTTATTTCTAATGAGGTCGACCAGTTGTCTATTTATTATTTTTTTTACTACGCATCAAGCTGCGCTGCTTGTCTTTGCTCCTGTGTGCTCGCGCACTCTCGCCTTTTCCACTTATTTTTATTTTTGATTTATTTTTGATTTATGTTGTCAATTTAAAAAAAATACGCATCGTGCTGTGCTGTTTGTGTTTGCTTGAGTGCATTCGCGCGCTCTCGCTTTCTCCACTTTACAATTTTTTTGTTATTATTTATCTATTCCTGAGAGTTTATCTTATTTTTTATTTGTTTATTTAAATGAAGTCGACCAGTTGCCTGCCCTTCCTTCCATTATCCGTCACCGAGACAAACTGAACAAAGTTCTGAGGTCGACCTTGTATATATAAGGATTCAGGTCTGTCTGCTGGTTACATTTGCTCCTGCGCGCACTGCCCTTCTCTCCACTTTTATGTGTTTGTTTGTTTGTCTATCTAATCTTTTGGGTTTTTATTTCTAATGAGGTCGACCAGTTGTCTATTTATTATTATTTTATTTTTTTTTTTTTGCCAGTCCTGGGCCTTGGACTCAGGGCCTGAGCACTGTCCCTGGCTTGTTCCCGCTCAAGGCTAGCACTCTGCCACTTTGAGCCACAGGGCCGCTTCTGGCCGTTTTCTGTATATGTGGTGCTGGGGAATTGAACCTAGGGCCTCGTGTATCCGAGGCAGGCACTCTTGCCGCTAGGCTATATCCCCAGCCCTATTATTTTTGTTACTACGCATCAAGCTGCGCTGCTTGTCTTTGCTCCTGTGTGCTCGCGCACTCTCGCCTTTTCCACGTATTTTTATTTTTGATTTATTTTTGATTTATTTTGTCAATTTTAAAAAAAACATACGCATCGTGCTGTGCTGTTTGTGTTTGCTTGAGTGCAGTCGCGCGCTCTCGCTTTCTGCACTTTACAAATTTTGTTATTATTTATCTATTCCTGAGAGTTTATCTTATTTTTTATTTGTTTATTTAAATGAAGTCGACCAGTTGCCTGCCCTTCCTTCCATTATCCGTCACCGAGACAAACTGAACAAAGTTCTGAGGTCGACCTTGTAAAGATAAGGATTCAGGTCTGTCTGCTGTTTACCTTTGCTCCTGCGCGCCCTGCCCTTCTCTCCACATTTATGTGTTTGTTTGTTTGTCTATCTAATCTTTTGGGTTTTTATTTCTAATGAGGTCGACCAGTTTTCTATTTATTATTTTTTTTACTACGCATCAAGCTGCGCTGCTTGTCTTTGCTCCTGTGTGCTTGCGCACTCTCGCCTTTTCCACTTATTATTATTTTTGATTTATTTTTGATTTATTTTGTCAATTTAAAAAAAAATACGCATCGTGCTGTGCTGTTTGTGTTTGCTTGAGTGCATTCGCGCTCTCTCGCTTTCTCCACTTTACAATGTTTTTGTTATTATTTATCTATTCCTGAGAGTTTATGTTATTTTTTATTTGTTTATTTAAATGAAGTCGACCAGTTGCCTGCCCTTCCTTCCATTATCCGTCACCGAGACAAACTGAACAAAGTTCTGAGGTCGACCTTGTAAAGATAAGGATTCAGGTCTGTCTGCTGGTTACCTTTGCTCCTGCGCGCACTGCCCTTCTCTCCACATTTATGTGTTTGTTTGTTTGTCTATCAAATCTTTTGGGTTTTTATTTCTAATGAGGTCGACCAGTTGTCTATTTATTATTTTTTTTACTACGCATCAAGCTGCGCTGCTTGTCTTTGCTCCTGTGTACTTGCGCACTCTTGCCTTTTCCACATATTTTTATTTTTGATTTATTTTTGATTTATTTTGTCAATTTAAAAAAATACGCATCGTGCTATGCTGTTTGTGTTTGCTTGAGTGCATTCGCGCGCTCTCGCTTTCTCCACTTTACAATTTTTTTGTTATTATTTATCTATTCCTGAGAGTTTATCTTATTTTTTATTTGTTTATTTAAATGAAGTCGACCAGTTGCCTGCCCTTCCTTCCATTATCCGTCACCGAGACAAACTGAACAAAGTTCTGAGGTCGACCTTGTAAAGATAAGGATTCAGGTCTGTATGCTGTTTACCTTTGCTCCTGCACGAACTGCCCTTCTCTCCACATTTATGTGTTTGTTTGTTTGTCTATCTAATCTTTTGGGTTTTTATTTCTAATGAGGTCGACCAGTTGTCTATTTATTATTTTTTTTAATACGCATCAAGCTGCGCTGCTTGTCTTTGCTCCTGTGTGCTCGCGCACTGTCGCCTTTTCCACTTATTTTTATTTTTGATTTATTTTTGATTTATTTTGTCAATTTAAAAAAAATACGCTTCGTGCTGTGCTGTTTGTGTTTGCTTGAGTGCATTCGCGCGCTCTCGCTTTCTCCACTTTACAATTTTTTTGTTATTATTTATCTATTCCTGAGAGTTTATCTGATTTTTTATTTGTTTATTTAAATGAAGTCGACAAGTTGCCTGCCCTTCCTTCCATTATCCGTCACCGAGACAAACTGAACAAAGTTCTGAGGTCGACCTTGTAAAGATAAGGATTCAGGTCTGTCTGCTGTTTACCTTTGCTCCTGCGCGCACTGCCCTTATCTCCACATTTATGTGTTTGTTTGTTTGTCTATCGAATCTTTTGGGTTTTTATTTATAATGAGGTCGACCAGTTGTCTATTTATTATTTTTTTTACTACGCATCACGCTGCGCTGCTTGTCTTTGCTCCTGTGTGCTCGCGCACTCTCGCCTTTTCCACTTATTTTTATTTTTGATTTATTTTTGATTTATTTTGTCAGTTTAAAAAAAAATACGCATCGTGCTGTGCTGTTTGTGTTTGCTTGAGTGCATTCGCGAGCTCTCGCTTTCTCCACTTTACAATTTTTTTGTTATTATTGATCTATTCCTGAGAGTTTATCTTATTATTTTTTTTTATTTAAATGAAGTCGACCAGTTGCCTGCCCTTCCTTCCATTATCCGTCACCGAGACAAACTGAACAAAGTTCTGAGGTCGACCTTGTAAAGATAAGGATTCAGGTCTGTGTGCTGTTTACCTTTGCTCCTGCGCGCACTGCCCTTCTCTCCACATTTATGTGTTTGTTTGTTTGTCTATCTAATCTTTTGGGTTTTTATTTCTAATGAGGTCGACCAGTTGTCTATTTATTATTTTTTTTACTACGCATCAAGCTGCGCTGCTTTTCTTTGCTCCTGTGTGCTCGCGCACTGTCGCCTTTTCCACTTATTTTTATTTTTGATTTATTTTTGATTTATTTTGTCAATTTTAAAAAAAACATACGCATCGTGCTGTGCTGTTTGTGTTTGCTTGAGTGCATTCGCGCGCTCTCGCTTTCTCCACTTTACAAATTTTGTTATTAATTATCTATTCCTGAGAGTTTATCTTATTTTTTATTTGTTTATTTAAATGAAGTCGACCAGTTGCCTGCCCTTCCTTCCATTATCCGTCACCGAGACAAACTGAACAAAGTCTGAGGTCGACCTTGTAAAGATAAGGATTCAGGTCTGTCTGCTGGTTACCTTTGCTCCTGCGCGCACTGCCCATCTCTCCACATTTATGTGTTTGTTTTTTTGTCTATCTAATCTTTTGGGTTATTATTTCTAATGAGGTCGACCAGTTGTCTATTTATTATATTTTTTACTATGCATCAGGCTGCGCTGCTTGTCTTTGCTCCTGTGTGTTCGCGCACTCTCGCCTTTTCCACTTATTTTTATTTTTGAATTATTTTTGATTTATTTCGTCAATTTTAAAAAAAAATACGCATCATGCTGTGCTGTTTGTGTTTGCTTGAGTGCATTCGCGCGCTCTCGCTTTCTCCACTTTACAATTTTTTTGTAATTATTTATCTATTCCTGAGAGTTTATCTTATTATTTTTTTTATTTAAATGAAGTCGACCAGTTGCCTGCCCTTCCTTCCATTATCCGTCACCGAGACAAACTGAACAAAGTTCTGAGGTCGACCTTGTAAAGATAAGGATTCAGGTCTGTCTGCTGTTTACCTTTGTTCCTGCACGCACTGCCCTTCTCTCCACATTTATGTGTTTGTTTGTTTGTCTATCTAATCTTTTGGGTTTTTATTTCTAATGAGGTCGACCAGTTTTCTATTTATTATTTTTTTTACTACGCATCAAGCTGCGCTGCTTGTCTTTGCTCCTGTGTGCTCGCGCACTCTCGCCTTTTCCACTTATTTTTATTTTTGATTTATTTTGTCAATTTAAAAAAAAATACGCATCGTGCTGTGCTGTTTGTGTTTGCTTGAGTGCATTCGCGCTCTCTCGCTTTCTCCACTTTACAATTTTTTTTATTATTTATCTATTCCTGAGAGTTTATCTTATTTTTTATTTGTTCATTTAAATGAAGTCGACCAGTTGCCTGCCCTTCCTTCCATTATCCGTCACCGAGACAAACTGAACAGAGTTCTGAGGTCGACCTTGTAAAGATAAGGATTCAGGTCTGTCTGCTGGTTACCTTTGCTCCTGCGCGCCCTGCCCTTCTCTCCACATTTATGTGTTTGTTTGTTTGTCTATCTAATCTTTTGGGTTTTTATTTCTAATGAGGTCGACCAGTTGTCTATTTATTATTTTTTTTACTACGTATCAAGCTGCGCTGCTTGTCTTTGCTCCTGTGTGCTCGCGCACTCTCGCCTTTTCCACTTATTTTTATTTTTGATTTATTTTTGATTTATTTTGTCACTTTAAAAAAATACGCATCGTGCTGTGCTGTTTGTGTTTGCTTGAGTGCATTCGCGCGCTCTCGCTTTCTCCACTTTACAATTTTTTTGTTATTATTTATCTATTCCTGAGAGTTTATCTTATTATTTTTTTTTATTTAAATGAAGTCGACCAGTTGCCTGCCCTTCCTTCCATTATCCGTCACCGAGACAAACTGAACAAAGTTCTGAGGTCGACCTTGTATATATAAGGATTCAGGTCTGTCTGCTGGTTACATTTGCTCCTGCGCGCACTGCCCTTCTCTCCAATTTTATGTGTTTGTTTGTTTGTCTATCTAATCTTTTGGGTTTTTATTTCTAATGAGGTCGACCAGTTGTCTATTTATTATTATTTTATTTTTTTTTTTTTGCCAGTCCTGGGCCTTGGACTCAGGGCCTGAGCACTGTCCCTGGCTTGTTCCCGCTCAAGGCTAGCACTCTGCCACTTTGAGCCACAGGGCCGCTTCTGGCCGTTTTCTGTATATGTGGTGCTGGGGAATCGAACCTAGGGCCTCGTGTATCCGAGGCAGGCACTCTTGCCGCTAGGCTATATCCCCAGCCCTATTATTTTTTTTACTACGCATCAAGCTGCGCTGCTTGTCTTTGCTCCTGTGTGCTCGCGCACTCTCGCCTTTTCCATGTATTTTTATTTTTGATTTATTTTTGATTTATTTTGTCAATTTTAAAAAAAACATACGCATCGTGCTGTGCTGTTTGTGTTTGCTTGAGTGCAGTCGCGCGCTCTCGCTTTCTGCACTTTACAAATTTTGTTATTATTTATCTATTCCTGAGAGTTTATCTTATTTTTTATTTGTTTATTTAAATGAAGTCGACCAGTTGCCTGCCCTTCCTTCCATTATCCGTCACCGAGACAAACTGAACAAAGTTCTGAGGTCGACCTTGTAAAGATAAGGATTCAGGTCTGTCTGCTGTTTACCTTTGCTCCTGCGCGCCCTGCCCTTCTCTCCACATTTATGTGTTTGTTTGTTTGTCTATCTAATCTTTTGGGTTTTTATTTCTAATGAGGTCGACCAGTTGTCTATTTATTATTTTTTTTACTACGCATCAAGCTTTGCTGCTTGTCTTTGCTCCTGTGTGCTTGCGCACTCTCGCCTTTTCCACTTATTTTTATTTTTGATTTATTTTTGATTTATTTTGTCAATTTAAAAAAAAATACGCATCGTGCTGTGCTGTTTGTGTTTGCTTGAGTGCATTCGCGCTCTCTCGCTTTCTCCACTTTACAATGTTTTTGTTATTATTTATCTATTCCTTAGAGTTTATGTTATTTTTTATTTGTTTATTTAAATGAAGTCGACCAGTTGCCTGCCCTTCCTTCCATTATCCGTCACCGAGACAAACTGAACAAAGTTCTGAGGTCGACCTTGTAAAGATACGGATTCAGGTCTGTCTGCTGGTTACCTTTGCTCCTGCGCGCACTGCCCTTCTCCCCACATTTATGTGTTTGTTTGTTTGTCTATCTAATCTTTTGGGTTTTTATTTCTAATGAGGTCGACCAGTTGTCTATTTATTATTTTTTTTACTACGCATCAAGCTGCGCTGCTTGTCTTTGCTCCTGTGTATTGCGCACTCTAGCCTTTTCCACATATTTTTATTTTTGATTTATTTTTGATTTATTTTGTCAATTTAAAAAAAATATGCATCGTGCTGTGCTGTTTGTGTTTGCTTGAGTGCATTCGCGCGCTCTCGCTTTCTCCACTTTACAATTTTTTTGTTATTATTTATCTATTCCTGAGAGTTTATCTTATTTTTTATTTGTTTATTTAAATGAAGTCGACCAGTTGCCTGCCCTTCCTTCCATTATCCGTCACCGAGACAAACTGAACAAAGTTCTGCGGTCGACCTTGTAAAGATAAGGATTCAGGTCTGTATGCTGTTTACCTTTGCTCCTGCGCGAACTGCCCTTCTCTCGACATTTATGTGTTTGTTTGTTTGTCTATCTAATCTTTTGGGTTTTTATTTCTAATGAGGTCGACCAGTTGTCTATTTATTATTTTTTTTAATACGCATCAAGCTGCGCTGCTTGTCTTTGCTCCTGTGTGCTCGCGCACTGTCGCCTTTTCCACTTATTTTTATTTTTGATTTATTTTTGATTTATTTTGTCAATTTAAAAAAAATACGCTTCGTGCTGTGCTGTTTGTGTTTGCTTGAGTGCATTCGCGCGCTCTCGCTTTCTCCACTTTACAATTTTTTTGTTATTATTTATCTATTCCTGAGAGTTTATCTTATTTTTTATTTGTTTATTTGAATGAAGTCGACCAGTTGCCTGCCCTTCCTTCCATTATCCGTCACCGAGACTAACTGAACAAAGTTCTGAGGTCGAACTTGTAAAGATAAGGATTCAGGTCTGTCTGCTGTTTACCTTTGCTCCTGCGCGCACTGCCCTTCTCTCCACATTTATGTGTTTGTTTGTTTGTCTATCTAATCTTTTGGGTTTTTATTTCTAATGAGGTCGACCAGTTGTCTATTTATTATTTTTTTTACTACGCATCAAGCTGCGCTGCTTGTCTTTGCTCCTGTGTGCTCGCGCACTCTCGCCTTTTCCACTTATTTTTATTTTTGATTTATTTTTGATTTATGTTGTCAATTTAAAAAAAATACGCATCGTGCTGTGCTGTTTGTGTTTGCTTGAGTGCATTCGCGCGCTCTCGCTTTCTCCACTTTACAATTTTTTTGTTATTATTTATCTATTCCTGAGAGTTTATCTGATTTTTTATTTGTTTATTTAAATGAAGTCGACAAGTTGCCTGCCCTTCCTTCCATTATCCGTCACCGAGACAAACTGAACAAAGTTCTGAGGTCGACCTTGTAAAGATAAGGATTCAGGTCTGTCTGCTGTTTACCTTTGCTCCTGCGCGCACTGCCCTTATCTCCACATTTATGTGTTTGTTTGTTTGTCTATCGAATCTTTTGGGTTTTTATTTATAATGAGGTCGACCAGTTGTCTATTTATTATTTTTTTTACTACGCATCAAGCTGCGCTGCTTGTCTTTGCTCCTGTGTGCTCGCGCACTCTCGCCTTTTCCACTTATTTTTATTTTTGATTTATTTTTGATTTATTTTGTCAGTTTAAAAAAAATACGCATCGTGCTGTGCTGTTTGTGTTTGCTTGAGTGCATTCGCGCGCTCTCGCTTTCTCCACTTTACAATTTTTTTGTTATTATTGATCTATTCCTGAGAGTTTATCTTATTATTTTTTTTTATTTAAATGAAGTCGACCAGTTGCCTGCCCTTCCTTCCATTATCCGTCACCGAGACAAACTGAACAAAGTTCTGAGGTCGACCTTGTAAAGATAAGGATTCAGGTCTGTGTGCTGTTTACCTTTGCTCCTGCGCGCACTGCCCTTCTCTCCACATTTATGTGTTTGTTTGTTTGTCTATCTAATCTTTTGGGTTTTTATTTCTAATGAGGTCGACCAGTTGTCTATTTATTATTTTTTTTACTACGCATCAAGCTGCGCTGCTTTTCTTTGCTCCTGTGTGCTCGCGCACTGTCGCCTTTTCCACTTATTTTTATTTTTGATTTATTTTTGATTTATTTTGTCAATTTTAAAAAAAACATACGCATCGTGCTGTGCTGTTTGTGTTTGCTTGAGTGCATTCGCGCGCTCTCGCTTTCTCCACTTTACAAATTTTGTTATTAATTATCTATTCCTGAGAGTTTATCTTATTTTTTATTTGTTTATTTAAATGAAGTCGACCAGTTGCCTGCCCTTCCTTCCATTATCCGTCACCGAGACAAACTGAACAAAGTCTGAGGTCGACCTTGTAAAGATAAGGATTCAGGTCTGTCTGCTGGTTACCTTTGCTCCTGCGCGCACTGCCCATCTCTCCACATTTATGTGTTTGTTTTTTTGTCTATCTAATCTTTTGGGTTATTATTTCTAATGAGGTCGACCAGTTGTCTATTTATTATATTTTTTACTATGCATCAGGCTGCGCTGCTTGTCTTTGCTCCTGTGTGGTCGCGCACTCTCGCCTTTTCCACTTATTTTTATTTTTGAATTATTTTTGATTTATTTCGTCAATTTTAAAAAAAAATACGCATCATGCTGTGCTGTTTGTGTTTGCTTGAGTGCATTCGCGCGCTCTCGCTTTCTCCACTTTACAATTTTTTTGTAATTATTTATCTATTCCTGAGAGTTTATCTTATTATTTTTTTTATTTAAATGAAGTCGACCAGTTGCCTGCCCTTCCTTCCATTATCCGTCACCGAGACAAACTGAACAAAGTTCTGAGGTCGACCTTGTAAAGATAAGGATTCAGGTCTGTCTGCTGTTTACCTTTGCTCCTGCACGCACTGCCCTTCTCTCCACATTTATGTGTTTGTTTGTTTGTCTATCTAATCTTTTGGGTTTTTATTTCTAATGAGGTCGACCAGTTTTCTATTTATTATTTTTTTTACTACGCATCAAGCTGCGCTGCTTGTCTTTGCTCCTGTGTGCTCGCGCACTCTCGCCTTTTCCACTTATTTTTATTTTTGATTTATTTTGTCAATTTAAAAAAAAATACGCATCGTGCTGTGCTGTTTGTGTTTGCTTGAGTGCATTCGCGCTCTCTCGCTTTCTCCACTTTACAATTTTTTTTATTATTTATCTATTCCTGAGAGTTTATCTTATTTTTTATTTGTTCATTTAAATGAAGTCGACCAGTTGCCTGCCCTTCCTTCCATTATCCGTCACCGAGACAAACTGAACAGAGTTCTGAGGTCGACCTTGTAAAGATAAGGATTCAGGTCTGTGTGCTGGTTACCTTTGCTCCTGCGCGCCCTGCCCTTCTCTCCACATTTATGTGTTTGTTTGTTTGTCTATCTAATCTTTTGGGTTTTTATTTCTAATGAGGTCGACCAGTTGTCTATTTATTATTTTTTTTACTACGTATCAAGCTGCGCTGCTTGTCTTTGCTCCTGTGTGCTCGCGCACTCTCGCCTTTTCCACTTATTTTTATTTTTGATTTATTTTTGATTTATTTTGTCACTTTAAAAAAATACGCATCGTGCTGTGCTGTTTGTGTTTGCTTGAGTGCATTCGCGCGCTCTCGCTTTCTCCACTTTACAATTTTTTTGTTATTATTTATCTATTCCTGAGAGTTTATCTTATTATTTTTTTTTATTTAAATGAAGTCGACCAGTTGCCTGCCCTTCCTTCCATTATCCGTCACCGAGACAAACTGAACAAAGTTCTGAGGTCGACCTTGTATATATAAGGATTCAGGTCTGTCTGCTGGTTACATTTGCTCCTGCGCGCACTGCCCTTCTCTCCAATTTTATGTGTTTGTTTGTTTGTCTATCTAATCTTTTGGGTTTTTATTTCTAATGAGGTCGACCAGTTGTCTATTTATTATTATTATTTTTTTTTTTTTTTGCCAGTCCTGGGCCTTGGACTCAGGGCCTGAGCACTGTCCCTGGCTTGTTCCCGCTCAAGGCTAGCACTCTGCCACTTTGAGCCACAGGGCCGCTTCTGGCCGTTTTCTGTATATGTGGTGCTGGGGAATCGAACCTAGGGCCTCGTGTATCCGAGGCAGGCACTCTTGCCGCTAGGCTATATCCCCAGCCCTATTATTTTTTTTACTACGCATCAAGCTGCGCTGCTTGTCTTTGCTCCTGTGTGCTCGCGCACTCTCGCCTTTTCCACGTATTTTTATTTTTGATTTATTTTTGATTTATTTTGTCAATTTTAAAAAAAACATACGCATCGTGCTGTGCTGTTTGTGTTTGCTTGAGTGCAGTCGCGCGCTCTCGCTTTCTGCACTTTACAAATTTTGTTATTATTTATCTATTCCTGAGAGTTTATCTTATTTTTTATTTGTTTATTTAAATGAAGTCGACCAGTTGCCTGCCCTTCCTTCCATTATCCGTCACCGAGACAAACTGAACAAAGTTCTGAGGTCGACCTTGTAAAGATAAGGATTCAGGTCTGTCTGCTGTTTACCTTTGCTCCTGCGCGCCCTGCCCTTCTCTCCACATTTATGTGTTTGTTTGTTTGTCTATCTAATCTTTTGGGTTTTTATTTCTAATGAGGTCGACCAGTTGTCTATTTATTATTTTTTTTACTACGCATCAAGCTTTGCTGCTTGTCTTTGCTCCTGTGTGCTTGCGCACTCTCGCCTTTTCCACTTATTTTTATTTTTGATTTATTTTTGATTTATTTTGTCAATTTAAAAAAAAATACGCATCGTGCTGTGCTGTTTGTGTTTGCTTGAGTGCATTCGCGCTCTCTCGCTTTCTCCACTTTACAATGTTTTTGTTATTATTTATCTATTCCTGAGAGTTTATGTTATTTTTTATTTGTTTATTTAAATGAAGTCGACCAGTTGCCTGCCCTTCCTTCCATTATCCGTCACCGAGTCAAACTGAACAAAGTTCTGAGGTCGACCTTGTAAAGATACGGATTCAGGTCTGTCTGCTGGTTACCTTTGCTCCTGCGCGCACTGCCCTTCTCCCCACATTTATGTGTTTGTTTGTCTATCTAATCTTTTGGGTTTTTATTTCTAATGAGGTCGACCAGTTGTCTATTTATTATTTTTTTTACTACGCATCAAGCTGCGCTGCTTGTCTTTGCTCCTGTGTATTGCGCACTCTAGCCTTTTCCACATATTTTTATTTTTGATTTATTTTTGATTTATTTTGTCAATTTAAAAAAAATATGCATCGTGCTGTGCTGTTTGTGTTTGCTTGAGTGCATTCGCGCGCTCTCGCTTTCTCCACTTTACAATTTTTTTGTTATTATTTATCTATTCCTGAGAGTTTATCTTATTTTTTATTTGTTTATTTAAATGAAGTCGACCAGTTGCCTGCCCTTCCTTCCATTATCCGTCACCGAGACAAACTGAACAAAGTTCTGAGGTCGACCTTGTAAAGATAAGGATTCAGGTCTGTATGCTGTTTACCTTTGCTCCTGCGCGAACTGCCCTTCTCTCGACATTTATGTGTTTGTTTGTTTGTCTATCTAATCTTTTGGGTTTTTATTTCTAATGAGGTCGACCAGTTGTCTATTTATTATTTTTTTTAATACGCATCAAGCTGCGCTGCTTGTCTTTGCTCCTGTGTGCTCGCGCACTGTCGCCTTTTCCACTTATTTTTATTTTTGATTTATTTTTGATTTATTTTGTCAATTTAAAAAAAATACGCTTCGTGCTGTGCTGTTTGTGTTTCCTTGAGTGCATTCGCGCGCTCTCGCTTTCTCCACTTTACAATTTTTTTGTTATTATTTATCTATTCCTGAGAGTTTATCTTATTTTTTATTTGTTTATTTGAATGAAGTCGACCAGTTGCCTGCCCTTCCTTCCATTATCCGTCACCGAGACTAACTGAACAAAGTTCTGAGGTCGACCTTGTAAAGATAAGGATTCAGGTCTGTCTGCTGTTTACCTTTGCTCCTGCGCGCACTGCCCTTCTCTCCACATTTATGTGTTTGTTTGTTTGTCTATCTAATCTTTTGGGTTTTTATTTCTAATGAGGTCGACCAGTTGTCTATTTATTATTTTTTTTACTACGCATCAAGCTGCGCTGCTTGTCTTTGCTCCTGTGTGCTCGCGCACTCTCGCCTTTTCCACTTATTTTTATTTTTGATTTATTTTTGATTTATGTTGTCAATTTAAAAAAAATACGCATCGTGCTGTGCTGTTTGTGTTTGCTTGAGTGCATTCGCGCGCTCTCGCTTTCTCCACTTTACAATTTTTTTGTTATTATTTATCTATTCCTGAGAGTTTATCTTATTTTTTATTTGTTTATTTAAATGAAGTCGACCAGTTGCCTGCCCTTCCTTCCATTATCCGTCACCGAGACAAACTGAACAAAGTTCTGAGGTCGACCTTGTATATATAAGGATTCAGGTCTGTCTGCTGGTTACATTTGCTCCTGCGCGCACTGCCCTTCTCTCCACTTTTATGTGTTTGTTTGTTTGTCTATCTAATCTTTTGGGTTTTTATTTCTAATGAGGTCGACCAGTTGTCTATTTATTATTATTTTATTTTTTTTTTTTTTGCCAGTCCTGGGCCTTGGACTCAGGGCCTGAGCACTGTCCCTGGCTTGTTCCCGCTCAAGGCTAGCACTCTGCCACTTTGAGCCACAGGGCCGCTTCTGGCCGTTTTCTGTATATGTGGTGCTGGGGAATCAAACCTAGGGCCTCGTGTATCCGAGGCAGGCACTCTTGCCGCTAGGCTATATCCCCAGCCCTATTATTTTTGTTACTACGCATCAAGCTGCGCTGCTTGTCTTTGCTCCTGTGTGCTCGCGCACTCTCGCCTTTTCCACGTATTTTTATTTTTGATTTATTTTTGATTTATTTTGTCAATTTTAAAAAAAACATACGCATCGTGCTGTGCTGTTCGTGTTTGCTTGAGTGCAGTCGCGCGCTCTCGCTTTCTGCACTTTACAAATTTTGTTATTATTTATCTATTCCTGAGAGTTTATCTTATTTTTTATTTGTTTATTTAAATGAAGTCGACCAGTTGCCTGCCCTTCCTTCCATTATCCGTCACCGAGACAAACTGAACAAAGTTCTGAGGTCGACCTTGTAAAGATAAGGATTCAGGTCTGTCTGCTGTTTACCTTTGCTCCTGCGCGCCCTGCCCTTCTCTCCACATTTATGTGTTTGTTTGTTTGTCTATCTAATCTTTTGGGTTTTTATTTCTAATGAGGTCGACCAGTTGTCTATTTATTATTTTTTTTACTACGCATCAAGCTGCGCTGCTTGTCTTTGCTCCTGTGTGCTTGCGCACTCTCGCCTTTTCCACTTATTATTATTTTTGATTTATTTTTGATTTATTTTGTCAATTTAAAAAAAAATACGCATCGTGCTGTGCTGTTTGTGTTTGCTTGAGTGCATTCGCGCTCTCTCGCTTTCTCCACTTTACAATGTTTTTGTTATTATTTATCTATTCCTGAGAGTTTATGTTATTTTTTATTTGTTTATTTAAATGAAGTCGACCAGTTGCCTGCCCTTCCTTCCATTATCCGTCACCGAGACAAACTGAACAAAGTTCTGAGGTCGACCTTGTAAAGATAAGGATTCAGGTCTGTCTGCTGGTTACCTTTGCTCCTGCGCGCACTGCCCTTCTCTCCACATTTATGTGTTTGTTTGTTTGTCTATCAAATCTTTTGGGTTTTTATTTCTAATGAGGTCGACCAGTTGTCTATTTATTATTTTTTTTACTACGCATCAAGCTGCGCTGCTTGTCTTTGCTCCTGTGTACTTGCGCACTCTTGCCTTTTCCACATATTTTTATTTTTGATTTATTTTTGATTTATTTTGTCAATTTAAAAAAATACGCATCGTGCTATGCTGTTTGTGTTTGCTTGAGTGCATTCGCGCGCTCTCGCTTTCTCCACTTTACAATTTTTTTGTTATTATTTATCTATTCCTGAGAGTTTATCTTATTTTTTATTTGTTTATTTAAATGAAGTCGACCAGTTGCCTGCCCTTCCTTCCATTATCCGTCACCGAGACAAACTGAACAAAGTTCTGAGGTCGACCTTGTAAAGATAAGGATTCAGGTCTGTATGCTGTTTACCTTTGCTCCTGCGCGAACTGCCCTTCTCTCCACATTTATGTGTTTGTTTGTTTGTCTATCTAATCTTTTGGGTTTTTATTTCTAATGAGGTCGACCAGTTGTCTATTTATTATTTTTTTTAATACGCATCAAGCTGCGCTGCTTGTCTTTGCTCCTGTGTGCTCGCGCACTGTCGCCTTTTCCACTTATTTTTATTTTTGATTTATTTTTGATTTATTTTGTCAATTTAAAAAAAATACGCTTCGTGCTGTGCTGTTTGTGTTTGCTTGAGTGCATTCGCGCGCTCTCGCTTTCTCCACTTTACAATTTTTTTGTTATTATTTATCTATTCCTGAGAGTTTATCTGATTTTTTATTTGTTTATTTAAATGAAGTCGACAAGTTGCCTGCCCTTCCTTCCATTATCCGTCACCGAGACAAACTGAACAAAGTTCTGAGGTCGACCTTGTAAAGATAAGGATTCAGGTCTGTCTGCTGTTTACCTTTGCTCCTGCGCGCACTGCCCTTATCTCCACATTTATGTGTTTGTTTGTTTGTCTATCGAATCTTTTGGGTTTTTATTTATAATGAGGTCGACCAGTTGTCTATTTATTATTTTTTTTACTACGCATCAAGCTGCGCTGCTTGTCTTTGCTCCTGTGTGCTCGCGCACTCTCGCCTTTTCCACTTATTTTTATTTTTGATTTATTTTTGATTTATTTTGTCAGTTTAAAAAAAAATACGCATCGTGCTGTGCTGTTTGTGTTTGCTTGAGTGCATTCGCGCGCTCTCGCTTTCTCCACTTTACAATTTTTTTGTTATTATTGATCTATTCCTGAGAGTTTATCTTATTATTTTTTTTTATTTAAATGAAGTCGACCAGTTGCCTGCCCTTCCTTCCATTATCCGTCACCGAGACAAACTGAACAAAGTTCTGAGGTCGACCTTGTAAAGATAAGGATTCAGGTCTGTCTGCTGTTTACCTTTGCTCCTGCACGCACTGCCCTTCTCTCCACATTTATGTGTTTGTTTGTTTGTCTATCTAATCTTTTGGGTTTTTATTTCTAATGAGGTCGACCAGTTTTCTATTTATTATTTTTTTTACTACGCATCAAGCTGCGCTGCTTGTCTTTGCTCCTGTGTGCTCGCGCACTCTCGCCTTTTCCACTTATTTTTATTTTTGATTTATTTTGTCAATTTAAAAAAAAATACGCATCGTGCTGTGCTGTTTGTGTTTGCTTGAGTGCATTCGCGCTCTCTCGCTTTCTCCACTTTACAATTTTTTTTATTATTTATCTATTCTTGAGAGTTTATCTTATTTTTTATTTGTTCATTTAAATGAAGTCGACCAGTTGCCTGCCCTTCCTTCCATTATCCTTCACCGAGACAAACTGAACAGAGTTCTGAGTTCGACCTTGTAAAGATAAGGATTCAGGTCTGTCTGCTGGTTACCTTTGCTCCTGCGCGCCCTGCCCTTCTCTCCACATTTATGTGTTTGTTTGTTTGTCTATCTAATCTTTTGGGTTTTTATTTCTAATGAGGTCGACCAGTTGTCTATTTATTATTTTTTTTACTACGTATCAAGCTGCGCTGCTTGTCTTTGCTCCTGTGTGCTCGCGCACTCTCGCCTTTTCCACTTATTTTTATTTTTGATTTATTTTTTATTTATTTTGTCACTTTAAAAAAAATACGCATCGTGCTGTGCTGTTTGTGTTTGCTTGAGTGCATTCGCGCGCTCTCGCTTTCTCCACGTTACAATTTTTTTGTTATTATTTATCTATTCCTGAGAGTTTATGTTATTTTTTATTTGTTTATTTAAATGAAGTCGACCAGTTGCCTGCCCTTCCTTCCATTATCCGTCACCGAGACAAACTGAACAAAGTTCTGAGGTCGACCTTGTAAAGATAAGGATTCAGGTCTGTCTGCTGGTTACCTTTGCTCCTGCGCGCCCTGCCCTTCTCTCCACATTTATGTGTTTGTTTGTTTGTCTATCTAATCTTTTGGGTTTTTATTTCTAATGAGGTCGACCAGTTGTCTATTTATTATTTTTTTTACTACGCATCAAGCTGCGCTGCTTGTCTTTGCTCCTGTGTGCTCGCGCACTCTCGCCTTTTCCACTTATTTTTATTTTTGATTTATTTTGTCAATTTAAAAAAAAATACGCATCGTGCTGTGCTGTTTGTGTTTGCTTGAGTGCATTCGCGCTCTCTCGCTTTCTCCACTTTACAATTTTTTTTATTATTTATCTATTCCTGAGAGTTTATCTTATTTTTTATTTGTTTATTTAAATGAAGTCGACCAGTTGCCTGCCCTTCCTTCCATTATCCGTCACCGAGACAAACTGAACAAAGTTCTGAGGTCGACCTTGTAAAGATAAGGATTCAGGTCTGTCTGCTGGTTACCTTTGCTCCTGCGCGCCCTGCCCTTCTCTCCATATTTATGTGTTTGTTTGTTTGTCTATCTAATCTTTTGGGTTTTTATTTCTAATGAGGTCGACTAGTTGTCTATTTATTATTTTTTTTACTACGCATCAAGCTGCGCTGCTTGTCTTTGCTCCTGTGTGCTCGCGCACTCTTGCCTTTTCCTCTTATTTTTATTTTTGAATAATTTTTGATTTATTTTGTCAATTTTAAAAACAAATACGCATCATGCTGTGCTGTTTGTGTTTGCTTGAGTGCATTCGCGCGCTCTCGCTTTCTCCACTATACAATTTGTTTGTTATTATTTATCTATTCCTGAGAGTTTATCTTATTATTTTTTTTTATTTAAATGAAGTCGACCAGTTGCCTGCCCTTCCTTCCATTATCCGTCACCGAGACAAACTGAACAAAGTTCTGAGGTCGACCTTGTAAAGATAAGGGTTCAGGTCTGTCTGCTGTTTACCTTTGCTCCTGCACGCACTGCCCTTCTCTCCACATTTATGTGTTTGTTTGTTTGTCTATCTAATCTTTTGGGTTTTTATTTCTAATGAGGTCGACCAGTTGTCTATTTATCATTTTTTTTACTACGCATCAAGCTGCGCTGCTTGTCTTTGCTCCTGTGTGCTCGCGCACTCTCGCCTTTTCCACTTATTTTTATCTTTGATTTATTTTTGATTGATTTTGTCAATTTTAAAAAAAATACGCATCGTGCTGTGCTGTTTGTGTTTGCTTGAGTGCATTCGCGCTCTCTCGCTTTCTCCATTTTACAATTTTTTTTATTATTTTTCTATTCCTGAGAGTTTATCTCATTTTTTATTTGTTTATTTAAATGAAGTCGACCAGTTGCCTGCCCTTCCTTCCATTATCCGTCACCGAGACAAACTGAACAAAGTTCTGAGGTCGACCTTGTAAAGATAAGGATTCAGGTCTGTCTGCTGTTTACCTTTGCTCCTGCGCGCACTGCCCTTCTCTCCACATTTATGTGTTTGTTTGTTTGTCTATCTAATCTTTTGGGTTTTTATTTCTAATGAGGTCGACCAGTTGTCTATTTATTATTTTTTTTACTACGCATCAAGCTGCGCTGCATGTCTTTGCTCCTGTGTGCTCGAGCACTCTCGCCTTTTCCACTTATTTTTATTTTTGATTTATTTTGTCAATTTAAAAAAAAATACGCATCGTGCTGTGCTGTTTGTGTTTGCTTGAGTGCATTCGCGCTCTCTCACTTTCTCCACTTTACAATTTTTTTTATTATTTATCTATTCCTGAGAGTTTATCTTATTTTTTATTTGTTTATTTAAATGAAGTCGACCAGTTGCCTGCCCGTCCTTCCATTATCCGTCACCGAGACAAACTGAACAAAGTTCTGAGGTCGACCTTGTAAAGATAAGGATTCAGGTCTGTCTGCTGGTTACCTTTGCTCCTGCGCGCCCTGCCCTTCTCTCCACATTTATGTGTTTGTTTGCTGGTCTATCTAATCTTTTGGGTTTTTATTTCTAATGAGGTCGACCAGTTGTCTATTTATTATTTTTTTTACTACGCATCAAGCTGCGCTGTTTGTCTTTGCTCCTGTGTGCTCGAGCACTCTCGCCTTTTCCACTTATTTTTATTTTTGATTTACTTTTGATTTATTTTGTCATTTTAAAAAAAAATACGCATCATGATGTGCTGTTTGTGTTTGCTTGAGTGCATTCGCGCGCTCTCGCTTTCTCCACTTTACAATTTTTTTGTTATTATTTATCTATTCCTGAGAGTTTATCTTATTATTTTTTGTTTATTTAAATGATGTCGACCAGTTTCCTGCCCTTCCTTCCATTATCCGTCACCGAGACAAACTGAACAAAGTTCTGAGGTCGACCTTGTAAAGATAAGGATTCAGGTCTGTCTGCTGTTTACATTTGCTCCTGCACGCACTGCCCTTCTCTCCACATTTATGTGTTTGTTTGTTTGTCTATCTAATCTTTTGGGTTTTTATTTCTAATGAGGTCGACCAGTTGTCTATTTATTATTTTTTTTACTACGCATCAAGCTGCGCTGCTTGTCTTTGCTCCTGTGTGCTCGCGCACTCTCGCCTTTTCCACTTATTTTTATTTTTGATTTATTTTGTCAATTTTAAAAAAAAATACGCATCGTGCTGTGCTGTTTGTGTTTGCTTGAGTGCATTCGCGCTCTCTCGCTTTCTCCACTTTACAATTTTTTTTATTATTTATCTATTCCTGAGAGTTTATCTTATTTTTTATTTGTTTATTTAAATGAAGTCGACCAGTTGCCTGCCCTTCCTTCCATTATCCGTCACCGAGACAAACTGAACAAAGTTCTGAGGTCGACATTGTAAAGATAAGGATTCAGGTCTGTCTACTGGTTCCCTTTGCTCCTGCCCGCCCTGCCCTTCTCTCCACATTTATGTGTTTGTTTGTTTGTCTATCTAATCTTTTGGGTTTTTATTTCTAATTAGGTCGACCAGTTGTCTATTTATTATTTTTTTTACTACGCATCAAGCTGCACTGCTTGTCTTTGCTCCTGTGTGCTCGCGCAGACTCCCCTTTTCCACTTATTTTTATTTTTGATTTATTTTTGATTTATTTTGTCAATTTAAAAAAAAATACGCATCGTGCTGTGCTGTTTGTGTTTGCTTGAGTGCATTCGCGCGCTCTCGCTTTCTCCACTTTACAATTTTTTTGTTATTATTTATCTATTCCTGAGAGTTTATCTTATTTTTTATTTGTTTATTTAAATGAAGTCGACCAGTTACCTGCCCTTCCTTCCATTATCCGTCACCGAGACAAACTGAACAAAGTTCTGAGGTCGACCTTGTAAAGATAAGGATTCAGGTCTGTCTGCTGTTTACCTTTGCTCCTGCCCGCACTGCCCTTCTATCCACATTTATGTGTTTGTTTGTTTGTCTATCTAATCTTTTGGGTTTTTATTTCTAATGAGGTCGACCAGTTGTCTATTTATTATTTTTTTTTACTACGCATCAAGATGCACTGCTTGTCTTTGTTCCTGGGTGCTCGCGCAGTCTCGCCTTTTCCACTTATTTTTATTTTTGATTTATTTTTGATTTATTTTGTCAATTTTAAAAAAAATACGCATCGTGCTGTGCTGTTTGTGTTTGCTTGAGTGCATTCGGGCGCTCTCGGTTTCTCCACTTTACAATTTTTTTGTTATTATTTATCTATTCCTGAGAGTTTATCTTATTTTTTATTTGTTTATTTAAATGAAGTCGACCAGTTACCTGCCCTTCCTTCCATTACCCGTCACCGAGACAAACTGAACAAAGTTCTGAGGTCGACCTTGTAAAGATAAGGATTCAGGTCTGTCTGCTGTTTACCTTTGCTCCTGCCCGCACTGCCCTTCTATTCACATTTATGTGTTTGTTTGTTTGTCTATCTAATCTTTTGTGTTTTTATTTCTAATGAGGTCGACCAGTTGTCTATTTATTATTTTTTTTACTACGCATCAAGCTGCACTGCTTGTCTTTCCTCCTGTGTGGTCGCGCAATCTCGCCTTTTCCACTTATTTTTATTTTTGATTTATTTTTGATTTATTTTGTCAATTTAAAAAAAAATACGCATAGTGCTGTGCTGTTTGTGTTTGCTTGAGTGCATTTGCGCGCTCTCGCTTTCTCCACTTTACAATTTTTTTGTTATTATTTATCTATTCCTGAGAGTTTATCTTATTTTTTTTTGTTTATTTAAATGAAGTCGACCAGTTACCTGCCCTTCCTTCCATTATCCGTCACCGAGACAAACTGAACAAAGTTCCGAGGTCGACCTTGGAAACATAAGGATTCAGGTCTGTCTGCTGTTTACCTTTGCTCCTGCGCGCACTGCCCTTCTCTCCACATTTATGTGTTTGTTTGTTTGTCTATCTAATCTTTTGGGTTTTTATTTCTAATGAGGTCGACCAGTTGTCTATTTATTATTTTTTTTACTACGCATCAAGCTGCGCTGCTTGTCTTTGCTCCTGTGTGCTCGCGCACTCTCGCCTTTTGCACTTATTTTTATTTTTGATTTATTTTTGATTTATTTTGTCAATTTTAAAAAAAAATACGCATCGTGCTGTGCTGTTTGTGTTTGCTTGAGTGCATTCGCGCGCTCTCGCTTTCTCCACTTTACAATTTTTTTGTTATTATTTATCTATTCCTGAGAGTTTATCTTATTTTTTATTTGTTTATTTAAATGAAGTCGACCAGTTGCCTGCCCTTCCTTCCATTATCCGTCACCGAGACAAACTGAACAAAGTTCTGAGGTCGACATTGTAAAGATAAGGATTCAGGTCTGTCTAATGGTTCCCTTTGCTCCTGCGCGCCCTGCCCTTCTCTCCACATTTATGTGTTTGTTTGTTTGTCTATCTAATCTTTTGGGTTTTTATTTCTAATTAGGTCGACCAGTTGTCTATTTATTATTTTTTTTACTACGCATCAAGCTGCACTGCTTGTCTTTGCTCCAGTGTGCTCGCGCAGTCTCGCCTTTTCCACTTATTTTTATTTTTGATTTATTTTTGATTTATTTTGTCAATTTAAAAAAAATACGCATCGTGCTGTGCTGTTTGTGTTTGCTTGAGTGCATTCGCGCGCTCTCGCTTTCTCCACTTTACAATTTTTTTGTTATTATTTATCTATTCCTGAGAGTTTATCTTATTTTTTATTTGTTTATTTAAATGAAGTCGACCAGTTGCCTGCCTTCCTTCCATTATCCGTCACCGAGACAAACTGAACAAATTTCTGAGGTCGACCTTGTAAAGATAAGGATTCAGGTCTGTCTGTTGTTTACCTTTGCTCCTGCCCGCACTGCCCTTCTCTCCACATTTCTGTGTTTGTTTGTTTGTCTATCTAATCTTTTGGGTTTTTATTTCTAATGAGGTCGACCAGTTGTTTATTTATTATTTTTTTTACTACGCATCAAGCTGCGCTGCTTGTCTTTGCTCCTGTGTGCTCGCGCACTCTCGCCTTTTCCACTTATTTTTATTTTTGATTTATTTTTGATTTATTTTGTCAATTTAAAAAAAATACGCATCGTGCTGTGCTGTTTGTGTTTGCTTGAGTGCATTCGTGCGCTCTCGCTTTCTCCACTTTACAATTGTTTTGTTATTATTTATCTATTCCTGAGAGTTTATCTTATTTTTTTTTGTTTATTTAAATGAAGTCGACCAGTTGCCTGCCCTTCCTTCCATTATCCGTCACCGAGACAAACTGAACAAAGTTCTGAGGTCGACCTTGTAAAGATAAGCATTCAGGTCTGTCTGCTGGTTACCTTTGCTCCTGCGCGCCCTGCCCTTCTCTCCACATTTATGTGTTTGTTTGTTTGTCTATCTAATCTTTTGGGTTTTTATTTCTAATGAGGTCGACCAGTTGTCTATTTATTATTTTTTTTACTACCCATCAAGCTGCGCTGCTTGTCTTTGCTCCTGTGTGCTCGCGCACTCTCGCCTTTTCCACTTATTTTTATTTTTGATTTATTTTTTATTTATTTTGTCAATTTAAAAAAAATACGCATCGTGCTGTGCTGTTTGTGTTTGCTTGAGTGCATTCGCGCGCTCTCGCTTTCTCCACTTTACAATTTTTTATTATTATTTATCTATTCCTGAGAGTTTATCTTATTTTTTATTTGTTTATTTGAATGAAGTCGACCAGTTGCCTGCCCTTCCTTCCATTATCCGTCACCGAGACAAACTGAACAAAGTTCTGAGGTCGACCTTGTAAAGATAAGGATTCAGGTCTGTCTGCTGTTTACCTTTGCTCCTGCGCGCACTGCCCTTCTCTCCACATTAATGTGTTTGTTTGTTTGTCTATCTAATCTTTTGGGTTTTTATTTCTAATGAGGTCGACCAGTTGTCTATTTATTATTTTTTTTACTACGCATCAAGCTGTTCTGCTTTTCTTTGCTCCTGTGTGCTCGCGCACTCTCGCCTTTTCCACTTATTTTTATTTTTGATTTATTTTTGATTTATTTTGTCAATTTTAAAAAAAAATACGCATCGTGCTGTGCTGTTTGTGTTTGCTTGAGTGCATTCGCGCGCTCTCGCTTTCTCCACTTTACTATATTTTGTTATTATTTATCTATTCCTGAGAGTTTATCTTATTTTTTATTTGTTTATTTAAATGAAGTCGACCAGTTGCCTGCCCTTCCTTCCATTATCCGTCACCGAGACAAACTGAACAAAGTTCTGAGGTCGACATTGTAAAGATAAGGATTCAGGTCTGTCTAATGGTTCCCTTTGCTCCTGCGCGCCCTGCCCTTCTCTCCACATTTATGTGTTTGTTTGTTTGTCTATCTAATCTTTTGGGTTTTTATTTCTAATTAGGTCGACCAGTTGTCTATTTATTATTTTTTTTACTACGCATCAAGCTGCACTGCTTGTCTTTGCTCCAGTGTGCTCGCGCAGTCTCGCCTTTTCCACTTATTTTTATTTTTGATTTATTTTTGATTTATTTTGTCAATTTAAAAAAAATACGCATCGTGCTGTGCTGTTTGTGTTTGCTTGAGTGCATTCGCGTGCTCTCGCTTTCTCCAC